>NC_092170.1:1817635-2007635 GCF_045791955.1 Oncorhynchus clarkii lewisi
CACATGAATGTATAAGTGTTTAGAAACATTATTCTTATTTACAATAAAAGTCACTCCAAAATGACACTACATTATTTCTATTGGGCACAAAATAATTTGATACACAGCCAAAACAAACAGCAAATGCATCCAACAAGCTTGATGTAGTCATTGCGTGCTGTGAATATGGGACCAAATACTTTACTTTTTACTACTTTGATACACACAAGTGAAATTGTTCCAATACTTTCGATCTCCTAAATTGGAGTATGTACAAAAAGCTCTGAACGGTTTGCCCGATATGGATGAAAATACCCTCAAATTAAAGCTGACAGTCTACACTTTAACGAGTCCCTTTAACGAGTCATTGTATAATTTAAAATCCAAAGTGCTGGAGTACAGATCCAAAACAACAAATGTGTCACTGTCCCAATACTTTTGGAGCTCACTGTACGTGTTTTAAACCATAGTTTGTACATGGTTTTGATGACATAAAACTGATAAATTACTTGGATCGAATTGTTTAGATTTTTCCATTGTTGTTTCACAGAGAAAAGGAGGTGCTACTACTGTGCCTCCCAGGAATAACAAGCTCTTATCCAGGAAGACTAGCTATGGGAATCTAAAGCAGGTTCCCACTGATATTTACAGAGGCTACATGCCCCTGACTGACCACATGCTTTCTCTCTGGTTTGAGGTGTGAATGGGTATCAATTTTTTTACACATACAGTACCAGTCAAAGGTTTGGACACACCTAAAAATTGCAGGGTTTTTCTTTATTTTTATTATTTTCTACATTGTAGAATAATAGTGAAGACATCAAAAATATTAAATAACACATATGGAATCATGTAGTAACCAAAAGTGTTAAACAAATCAAAATATATATTTTTTGAGATTCTTCCAAGTAGCCAGCCTTTGCCTTGATGACAGCTTTGTACACTCTTGGCATTCTCTCAACCAGCTTCACGAGGTAGTCATGTGGAATGCATTTCAATTAACACGTGTTAAAAGTTAATTGGTGGAATTTCTTTCCTTCTTAATGCGTTTGAGCCATTCAGTTGTGTTGTGACAAGGTAGGGTTGGTATACAGAAGATAGACCTATTTGGTAAAAGACCAAGTCCATATTATGGCAAGAACAGCTCAAATAAGCAAAGAGAACTGACAGTCCATTATTACTTTAAGACATGAAGGTCAGTCAATACAGAAATGTAAGAAGTTTGAACGTTTCTTCAAGGGCAGTCACAAAAACCATCAAGCTCTATGATAAAATTGGCTCTCATGAGGACCGCCACAGGAAAGGAAGACCTCTGACGCAAAGGTTCATTAGAGTTAACAAAAGTTGCAGCCCAAATAAAAGTAACAGATGTTTATGGTTAGGTACACATTTGTGCAACGATTATGTGCAAATGTTATACGATTAAGTGCAAATGCGCTTGTTAAATCATCCCCCGTTTGGCAAAGTTGGCTGTCTTTGTTAGGAAGAAATGGTCTTCACAATGTTCGCAACGAGCCAGGCGGCCCAAACTGCTGCATATACCCTGACTCTGTTGCACAGAACGCAAGAGAAGTTACACAATTTCCCTAGTTAAAATAAATTAACGTTAGCAGGCAATATTAACTAAATATGTAGTTTTAAAAATATATACTAGTGAATTGATTTTAAGAAAGGCGTTGTTTATGGTTAGGTACACATTGGTGCAACGACAGTGCTTTTTTCGCGATTGCGCTTGTTAAATCACCCGCTTGGCGTAGTAGGCTGTGATTCAATGATAAATTAACAGCCACCGTATCGATTATATGCAACGCAGGACAAGCTAGATAAACTAGTAATATCATCAACCATGTGTAGTTAACTAGTGATTATGTTAAGATTGTTTTTTATTTTTTTTATAAGATACGTTTAATGCTAGCTAGCACCTTACCTTGGCTCCTTGCTGCACTCGCATAACAGGTAGCCAGCCTGCCACGCCGTCTCCTCGTGGAGTGCAATGTAATCGGCCATGATCGTGTCCAAAAATGCAGATTACCGATTGTTATAACTTTAAAAATCGGCCCAAATTAAATCGGCCATTCCGATTAATCGGTCGACCTCTAGTGTAAACATTCACAGTGTAGTGGGCCACTCCAGAAGGTGTATTTTCTTCTGTTGAAGCCTTTCTGTTGTTGATTTACTTCTGTGTTTTGGGTCATTGTCCTTTTGCATCACGAAACTTCTGTTGCGCTTCAATTGGCGTACAGATAGCCTTACATTCTCCTGCAAAGTGTATTGATAAACTCGGGAATTCATTTTTTCCGTTGATGATAGCAAGCTGTTCAGGCCCTGAGGCAGCAAAGCAGCCCAAACCATAATGCTCCCTCCACCATACTTTACAGTTGGGATGAGGTTTTGATGCTGGTGTGCTGTGCCTTTTTTTCTCCACACAGTGTTCTTCCAAACAACTCAACTGTAGTTTCATCTGCCTACAGAATATTTTGCCAGTAGCGCTGTAAAACATCCAGTTGCACTTTTGCAAACTTCAGACATGCCAATGTTTTTTGGTTTGTTTAGTGTTTTACATATCGTAGACTCGTCAACAAAGATGTTAGCATGTTCCAGAGAGTTCTGTAAGTCTTTAGCTGACACTAGGATTCTTCTTAACCTCATTCAGCATTCTGCGCTGTGCTCTTGGCAGTCGTCTTTGCAGGACGGCCCCTCCAAGGGAGAGTAGCAACAGTGCTGAACTTTCTCCATTTATAGACAATTTGTCTTACTGTGGACTGATGAACATCAAGGTATTTAGAGATACTTTTGTAACCCTTTCCAGCTTTATGCAAGTCAACTATTCTTAATCTTAGGTCTTCTGAGAACTCTTTTGTTCGAGGCATGGTTCACATCAGGCAATGCTTCTTGTGAATAGCAAACAACATTTTTGTGAGTGTTTTTTTTATAGGGCAAGGCAGTTCTAACCAACATCTCCAATCTCGTCTCATTGACTGGACTCCAGGTTAGCTGACTAACCTGGGGGACTGTGGGGGGTCTCGGATGGTTGAGGGGCAGCTCTTGGGCACTGTGGGGGGGGGGGGGGGGGGGGGGGGGGGGGGTCTTGGAAGGCTGGTGGCCTGGCGGTTGGGAGCTTGGGCCGGTGGCTGATGGATTGCTGGTTTCGGTCCCCGTTTTTGACCGTGTGGGAGATCTGTCGACGTGCCCTTGAGCATGATGTTGGTTGCCTCTGTGTGTTGCTCTGGATGGGGTCTGTTAGATGACTAATGTGATGAAGTTGAGCGGCTTCACAGCAAGTATATTGTACGTTTTAAATATTCAATAAAATGTTTCTACATATATATATATATAAAAACTATTCCACAACAACTACCTAATAAACACAAATCTAAGTAAAGGTTTGTGTGTATTAGGTATCTGTTGTGGAATTGTTAGTTCACTTGTTAGATATTGCTGCACAAGGCAATGACTCAAGGCTGCTGCCCACTGCAAGATCATTTGTCCTCCAAGATCATTTGCCTGAATATACTTACTGTAATTTGACCCTACATTTGTACTGTTTTACCAATGTTTTAATTAAACTGCTTTTAAATTAGTCTGGTGGTGGGAAGTCTTATTTTATCAACAGCCTTCTCTTTGATTGATAAGACTTAGCAACCCATATCAACATAGGGTGCTGAATGATAGTGTTTCAAAAAGGAGCTTGAATGTGTATTACCAGATCACCACATTGGGTTTGATGTTGAGTCTTTTTTCTCATGTCAGAACCCTAAAGTTATCATCATATGAAAGTCACGTAGAATCTGTAGATCATTTAGAAAACTTAATTGAAAACATGATTAACAACATTAACCATCCCAGCCTTGATAAGTATGTTATGATCTCTCCCATTCGGGATATCCTGATGGATAGGATGTGTTTGTCTTTGGATCAGGCAACCAGGTTTTAACAGCTGAATCTATAAGAAAAACAATTCGATAAAAATCCAAGTTCAGTTCTTCACCCGTTTGTCGTATTACTTTGGGAGTAGTTTTATGAGGTTGAAATATGTGGAGAAATATCCCCTGGTCATGGCAGTGTCCTATAAGCAGAGAACAGAAACAAGACTTTAGAGGAGATGTCATGGTACACTGGCACATAATAACAATACTTATGACTGATGAGCCAGTGGTGATCTCACCTTCTCCACATTGGTCTTCTCCCCCTTTGCCTTGGTCTTCTTCTTGACCTTGTTGTTCTTAGTGGATCCAGTCTTGTTCCTCTTCCCAAAACAACATACCAGCCTCCTCCAGAAAGACATCTTATTGGGATTTGAGGAAGCCTTGTCAACCATTGCCACAGGCTTCTCCTCAGGAACTGGTTTGCCGATGAGGTCACAGTGAGGGTAGATGGAGTACGGCCATGACATGCCCCCACTCTTGGAGATGGAGGACCGGCTCAGGGCCCTCTGAGGCTCACCCTTGGAGGCCCAGGCGGCTTTAGGGAGAGGTGGTGTCGGTGCGTCCAAATAGGTTGTCTCGGGTTCATCCAAAACTTGGCTGATTGAAGCACTCAGCTCCACAACCTCTTGGCGGAGCAGCTGCATCTGTGTTAGGAGGGCTTCAGGGGAGAGGGGCCGTGTCCATATCTGTGTTGAAGTGTGCACTGGGCTTTGATCCAGCAGGACAGGTTCAGTTAATGCAATCAGGTCGGCAACCCCTTGTTGGCGCAGGAAAGATCCAGGTGTGGGGGGGCACTGTGGTGAAGCCTCCATAGCGTTGCTGCTTTGGTCCAGGACAGGCTGCATTAATGCAGTCAACTCGCCAAGCTCTTGGCGGAGCTTTTGCATCTTCACCAGGAGGGCCTCAGGAGGGGAGGGGGGCTGTGGTGAACTATCGCCTGCACATGGCCATCCACAACTTGAGCTTCCATCCATGACAAGCTGAATTTATGGATGCAGATCTCTTTGATCACCCAATAAAAGAAAGACACTTGTTCAATAATAATTGCTTGAAAAGAAACAAGTAGCCTAGCTAATGAATTTTCAATATCACGAGAAGACACGGATAAGGAAACAATTAAGTAAAATACACTGGTAAGACGCAGGTAATGCTCGAAGTTGACAGCAACTGACGAAATGAATCCCTCCTGATTCTTCAACGATTTGTGACAGTTGCGTCATAATGACTAGGAATCCATAATAGTCCTAGAATATGTTGCGTAATATTCAGATTCGTACTAACCCAAGGAACAAAACCACATACTTGTATTTCCTCTCATTATATTCTGGCTGCCACGAATGTGGTTCATCTTTATGTAATTTAGCTCAGGTCAGTGTGTTATAATTGCTTGCTGCGCGTAAAACCATGCTCGCGTATTTCAAGGATACAGATTTAAAGAATACGCCTGCTAGATCGCACTCTTGAAAACAATTACAAATTCACCAGTTTTAGTTTTTAATTCATCTTAATTTACAGATTACCAAGAAATCTGTGTCCATGATCGAGATGAATCAAGTGTGCACTGCATTCACTACAGCTCTGGCGAGACCTCCCAGTCACATCTCTGTGGCTGCTCTTTGACAGGCTCCATCCCAATTTTACACTCCTTTAGGCTCTGTCATGCCAAATATTATCAACGCTGTGATGATCATTAAGGCCTAAATAACATAATTTTCAACGTCGCTATGCAAACAAGCCAGATTTCCGCGACAATTTCGCTGTTTTAACAAGCTGTAAGCTAATATAATGAAAAAATTAATTCGAACTACTTTTGGGTACCTTGTTAACATTAGATTTCATGTTCTATGACTTCAACATTGCTACGTTTCGGAAAAGGCAAAGAACGTGTAATCTGCTTGACAGATCACGAAGTCAGCTAATTTACACTCCATTTATATGCAAATTCGTTTGATTAATAGACTGGCTTGTCTAGCTATCATGTTTTATTTTTACCTGCCCTTCCCTTATCGACACTGAAAAAATATCATTTCAGTAGTCCCACAATTATTTTTTTCTAACTCGCATAGCTCATTAGTACACCCTTGTGGTTGTATCTATTGTAGGTCCTAGAATAAATACAACAATAACGTGGAGCAAATAACTACGATCTAAGGGTAATTTACAACTAATACCTTGTGAAACAGCTGTGAAAACCAACCTGGCAATATTAAGATTTTAATACATCAACTTTGATAGTTTTTGGTACAATTGTATGATTAATTTATTTTCTACGATTTTTTGACCACTTTTTTTTTGACCACTTTTTTGACCATGGCCATCATAGACTAAAAAACTGCATTCTGGTGTTTGGAATATAGAGGTGGTTGCGAGGTTCTGCCTGTTCTCAACAGACAGCCAGTCTCAGAAGGGGGACTTGAAGAGGGAGACTGCAAAGTCCAGGCACTGCTGCTCTTTGTTCAAATCAAAGCTGATTGGTCACATACACATGGTTAGCAGATGTTAATAGTGAAATTATTGTGCTTCTAGTTCCAACAGTACAGTAATATCTAACAAGTAATCTAACAATTCCACAACTACTACCTAA
Organism: Oncorhynchus clarkii lewisi; assembly: GCF_045791955.1. Lineage (NCBI taxonomy): Eukaryota > Metazoa > Chordata > Actinopteri > Salmoniformes > Salmonidae > Oncorhynchus > Oncorhynchus clarkii. The sequence goes on from NC_092170.1 coordinate 1,824,125, forward strand.
TACACACAAATCTAAAGGGATGGAATAAGAAAATGTACATATACAGTTGAAGTCAGAAGTTTACATACACTTAGGTTGGAGTCATTAAAACTATTTTTTCAACCACTCCACAAATGTCTTGTTAACAAACTATAGTTTTGGCAAGTCAGTTAGGACATCTAATTTGTGCATGACACAAGTCATTTTTCAAACAATTGTTTACAGACAGATTATTTCACACTGTATCACAATTCCAGTGGGTCAGAAGTTTACATACACTAAGTTGACTGTGCCTTTAAACAGCTTGGAAAATTCCAGAAAATTATGTCATGGCTTTAGAAGCTTCTGATGAGAGAAGCTGATGAGGCTAATTCACATCATTTGAGTCAATTGGAGGTGTACCTGTGGATGTATTTCAAGGCCTACCTTCAAACTCAGTGTATCTTTGCTTGACATCATGGGAAAATCAAAAGAAATCAGCCAAGACCTCAGAAAATAAATTGTAGACCCCCACAAGTCTGGTTCATCCTTGGGAGCAATTTCCAAATGCCTGAAGGTACCACGTTCACCTGTACAAACAATAGTACGCAAGTATAAACACCATGGGACCACGCAGCCATCCTACCGCTCAGGAAGGAGACGTGTTCTGTCTACTAGCGATGAATGTACTATGGTGCAAAAAGTGCAAATCAATCTCAGAACAGCAAAGGACCTTGTGAAGATGCTTGAGGAAACAGGTACAAAAGTATATATAGCCACAGTAAAACAAGTCCTATATCGACATAACCTGAAAGGCCGTTCAGCAAGGAGGAAGCCACTTCTCCAAAACAACCATTAAATAAAGCAAGACTACAGTTTGCAACTGCACATTGGGACAAAGATCGAGGAAAAAGGGGGAGGCTTGCAAGCCGAGGAACATTGAAGCAACATCAAGACGTCAGTAAGTTAAAGCTAGGTCGCAAATGGGTCATCCAAATGGACACTGATCCCAAGCATACTTCCAGAGTTTTGGCAAAATGGCTTCAGGACAACAAAGTTATTGGAGTGGCCATCACAAAGCCCTGACCTCAATCCTATAGAAAATGTGTGGGCAGAACTGAAAAAGCGTGTGCGAACAAGGAGGCCTACGAACCTGACTCAGTTACAGCAGCTCTGTCAGGAGGAATGGGCCAAGATTCACCCAACTTATTGTGGGAAGCTTGTGGAAGGCTACCCAAAACGTTTGACCCAAGTTAAACAATTTAAAGGCAATGCTACCAAATACTAATTGAGTGTATGTAATCTTCTGACCCACTGTGAATGTGATGAAATAAATAAAAGCTGAAATAAATCATTCTCTCTACTACTATTCTGACATTTCACATTCTTAAAATAAAGTGGTGATCCTAACTGACATAAGACAGGGAATTATTTACTTGGATTAAATGTCAGGAATTGTGAAAAACTGAGTTTAGATGTATTTGGCTAAGGTGTATGTAAACTTCCGACTTCAACTGTATATGGATGACCGATGACTTAGCGGCATAGGCAAGATGCAATAGATGGCATAAAATACAGTATATACACATATGAGATGAGTAATGTCAGATATGTAAACATTATTAAAGTGCCATTATTAAAGTGACTGATTAATTTATTAAAGTGGCCAATGATTTCGAGTCTGTATGTAGGCAGCAGCCTCTCTGTTAGTGATGGCTGTTTAACAGTCTGATGGCCTTGAGATAGACTGAAAAACAGCTTCTCGGTCCCAGCTTTGATGCACCTGTACTGACCTCGCTTTTTTTGTTGTTGGCCTTCCTGTGACATCGGTTGCTGTAGGTCAGATGGTTTGCCCCTGGTGATGCGTTGTGCAGACCGCACCACCCTCTGGAGAGCCTTGCGGTTGTGTGCGGTGCAGTTGCCTTACCAGGTGGTGATACAGCCCGACAGGATCCTCTCAATTGTGCATCTGTAAAAGTTTGAGGATTTTAGGTGGCGAAAGCTAAATTTCGTCAGCCTCCTGAGGTTGAAGAAGAGCTGTTGTGCCTTTTTTACCACACTGCCTGTGTGGATAATTTCAGTTTGTCCGTGATGTGTACGCAGAGGAACCTTCTCCACTGCTGTCCCGTCAATGTGAATAGGGGGGGTGCTCCCTCTGATGTTTCCTGAAGTCCACAATAATTTCCTTTGTTTTGTTGTTTTTTTTCCTGACACCACACTTAAAGTGCCCTCACCTTCTCCCTGTAGGATGTCTTGTCGTTGTTGGTAATCAAGCCCACTACTGTTGTGTTGTCTGCAAACTTGATGATTGAGATGGAGGCGTGCATAGCCACGCAGTCATGGGTGAACAGGGGGCGGGAGGGGGCTGAGCACGTACCCTTGTGGGGCCCCGGTGTTGAGGATCAGCGAAGTGGAGATGTTGTTTCCTACCTTCACCACCTGGGGGCGGCCCATCAGAAAGTCCAGGACCCAATTGCAAAGGGTGGGGTTGAGACCCAGTGCCTCAAACTTAATGATGAGCTTGGAGGGAACTATGGTGTTGAATAATGAGCTGTAGTCAATGAACAGCATTCTTACATGCTGTACATCCACTTGTACAGATGGGATAGGGCAGTGTGATTGCATCGTCTTTGGACCTATTGAGGCGGTATGCAAATTGAAGTGGGTCTAGGGAGGCAGGTAAGGTGGATGTGATATGATCCTTGACTAGTCTCTCAAAGCACTTGATGATGACAGAAGTGAGTGCTATGGGACGATAGTAAATTTAGTTCAGTTATCTTTGCCTTCTTGGGTACAAGAACAATGGTGGCCATCTTGAAGCATGTGGGGACAGCAGACTGGGATAGGGAGAGATTGAATATGCCCGTAAACACATTTAAAATGTCTTACTCACATCGGCCACAGAGAAGGAGAGGGGGAGCAACACAGTTCTTGGTAGTGGGCCGCGTCGGTGGCACTGTATTCTCCTCAAAGCGGGCAAAGAAGGTGTTCTGAGTGTTTGCAGTGCTCTTGTTAAGTTAATCTGTGTATCTCACATTATGTGCCCGGTATGATCGAGAAAGAAAACTTTCTTAGCAGATAATGACAACATGAGAACAACAGTAGCTGTAGATGATGTAACGAAAAGTTGGAGGGTGGTTGGTAATGGAGGACATCAGGTGGATCCACGTCTGGGTGTTGGGCAGAACCTCTAGGTCCTGGAGAACAGGAGCAGAGTTAAAGGGAACAGGGTAGGAGACAGAGACAGGTTAGTCATTAGCCTGGGGGGTTCAAACAGTCTGCTTACACTAATAACACACAAATGATTGTATTTTTCTTTTCTACATTGAATACATAATTGAAACATTCAGTGCAGTTTGGAAAAAGTATTAACCCCCAGGCTAATGACTAACCTGGAGTCCAATCAATGAGACAAGATTAGAGATGTTGGTTAGAGCTGCCTTGCCCTATAAAAAAAACACTCAAAATTTGAGTTTGCTATTCACAAGAAGCCTGATGTGAACCACTCTTCGACCAAAGATCTCAGAAGACCTAAGATTAAGAATTGTTGACTTGCATAAAGCTGGAAAGGGCTAAAAGTATGCAGATTTTCATATTTGTTAGGACAATGACACACACACACACACACACACTATATTAATATAGCCCGGACTATTTGCATTGTGTGCCCCTCTTTTACGCTGCTGCTACTCTCTGTTTATCATATATGCATAGTCACTTTAACCATATCTACATGTACATACTACCTCAATCAGCTCGACTAACCGGTGCCTGTATATAGCATCGCTACTGTTATTTTTCAGTCGTTTTTATTTCTTTACTTACCTAACACCTTTTTTTTATTTTAATTGCACTATTGGTTAGAGCCTGTAAGTAAGCATTTCACTGTAAGGTGAACTGTAACCTGTTGTTTTCGGCGTGCGGGACAAATAAACTTTGATTTGACTGAAATCTGCAAAATTTGAATTGGGACACTTACTGATCATGTGCCATGGTGAAACTACTTTGATGGGCTTCAACTCCGGCGCCACAGTCTGCCCTCTCAAACTTCTGTCAGGCTAGACAGGATACCGACCTTTTTAAAGCTAAAAGTAACTAATTTAAACATTGTGTGCTCTCTGATATGACATTCATTGAAATCATAATAATTTCAGATATAATAGAATGTGATTGATAAACAAAAGGTTATTTCACTTGCCCAGCTGTCCACCTCCTTGACAATTCCCCGTCAGAAGAAGCGTAGGTTGATTTTGGCAATCATGCTCTTCACTCCGAAATGGCCAACATTCATCTCGGTCAGCATGGCCTCCTTTTCCTCCTTAGTAAAAAATCACCCTCCTGTGTGGCTGGCCATCCTTCCCCGTAGGCAAATATGCAAAAATATTAAACTGGATTAAATTTATGGATTTTGATGCAGACTTTTTTATTATGTTACGTAGATTGACATTACAATATATATTATTTTACAGCAGCAATACCAACACTGTCATATCAGCAAACATTTCTAAAAAACAGTTTTCGCTTTGTCATTATGGAGTTTTGTGTGTAGCTTGATGAGGGGAAAAAAATGATTTAATCCATTTTAGAACAAGGCTGTAACTTAACAAAATGTGTTAAAAGTCAAAGAGTCTGAATACTTTCCGAATGCACTGTATGTATTGAATAATGGCACAATAATTTGGGCTTCTTTGGGCTTGGGCTCATTAAATGTCTTTAATGTTGTGGTCATAAAATGTATTTAATGTATGGCTCATCAGGCAGAGGTAGCATCAGGCTTGAATTTTAGATCAAAGCTCTAATCAAATCCAGACATAGGCCTAATTATATGCTTTTGAATTACACCAGGTTCCCTGGTTAATAAGTGATTTATTCTCGGGATGGAACATTTGTAAAATACCGGGAAAAATAATCAACCCTACTCTGCATGCATAGCCTACAGTGCATGTTTTTATGTAGAACAAATTGAGTAGCTGTTTGCACTGGAGGTTTTCGCTCCCTCCTGGCATGTGTAAGATAGGTTTCCACAGGTTGATGTTGCTGTTGTATGAGGAGTCCCATCCATCCTCCTGCAGGCATTTATGCAGGAATGTCTCTGTGGCTATGATACAGTCCTACCTGGATCCAACAAAATGTAGTCTTGTTGGCATGCTAATTCTAGATGCCTTTCTCTGTTTGATTTGTGAAGGAGAATCAACCCCACCCCTCTGGAAACTATTGTATTTTCTTATTCCTTTTTCGACTGAGCCTGGACTCGAACACGGATCTCTAGTGGCACAGCTAGCACTGTGATCAGTGGAGGCTGGAGACTTGGAAAAACTGAGGAAACCCACGTTATAGACACACGGAGACGTCAAAGCGTGTTTCAAAAATCGCCAGAGTAATTGTTTTAACCTAAAGAATTTAGTAAAGACATTTATTGTACAATGTTATGGGGAATGAGAATGAGAGGGCTACATACACCGCTTTGGGAAGGGATCACAGCAGTGATTGAATGAGGGTATAAGGCATGAATTGAGGTTTTCAGTGACTTGACTTCTGTGCGAGACAGGATTTGACTGGGAAGACAAAAAACAATAACACAACACACTACACAGTTAAGACAAACGAGCTAAGAATGAGTTAGTCCAAGCAAGGAGTAAAATCATTTATGTGTAATGTGATTGAGTATACATACAGTAATGAGAGAAAATTGATAGGGGTATTCACAGTGGTTGGAGAAGAATCATTAAATGTAACAGTGGATGAGTGGGAACATGAGACGTGGCTTCAGTTCATGTCAGGAGAGAGTTGACAATCGCAGTGGAGTGGAGTGGTCACTTCTTAAATCAGGGAACAGGAAGAGACTTAGAACTACAAATAGCAGATACATTCCATTACAGCTGCGCCATCGTAGGTTTGAATAACACGTTTGTCCATGAAGTTAAACAAAGACTGCACATCTCACCCACTTGACACATCAAAGTAGCCTAAGAAACGTTGATAAAGCCCTGATCATCTACATACCTGACAATAACTGACAACAGCAAGTAGACTGGAGGCAAACAGAGTTGGGGGGCAATTTTTACCCACTGGGGCCTGGAGTATTCCTTATCTGTTAACCTAACCAGGAAAACTCTGGACCTTAAGGTCCCTAATCCGGTCACATGTGGGGGTGCGAGCAACCTTACATACTTGTTCATATGAATTATATTTAGAGGAGAGTAGGTGGGGATTTCCTCTACCTAGACAGAGACAACAAATGATAGAGACAATAGAACTCACAGGGCTGAGCTTGCTTTATGCATCATGCAGGCCTATGCAACTGCAGGCCTTTAAAAAATGTACTTACATCTGTCATCACTATTATGTTGATTGATTCATTCCAGTTAATCATTTTGTATTGAAATCGTATAGGCAGTCTAGCCTGCCCAATTGAAATATAAACCAAATTTGATCACATTCACATTTTCTCCTGACACACAAATGGACTGTAAAATACATAACGATACCAATTAATTACCCTGACCAAATGGACAGCGCACACACAGTGCCTTGCGAAAGTATTCGGCCCCCTTGAACTTTGCGACCTTTATCCACATTTCAGGCTTTAAACATAAAGATATAAAACTGTATTTTTTGGTGAAGAATCAACAACAAGTGGGACACAATCATGAAGTGGAACGACATTTATTGGATATTTCAAACTTTTTTAACAAATCAAAAACTGAAAAATTGGGCGTGCAAAATTATTCAGCCCCTTTACTTTCAGTGCAGCAAACTCTCTCCAGAAGTTCAGTGAGGATCTCTGAATGATCCAGTGTTGACCTAAATTACTAATGATGATAAATACAATCCACCTGTGTGTAATCAAGTCTCCGTATAAATGCACCTGCACTGTGATAGTCTCAAAGGTCCGTTAAAAGCGCAGAGAGCATCATGAAGAACAAGGAACACACCAGGCAGGTCCGAGATACTGTTGTGAAGAAGTTTAAAGCCGGATTTGGATACAAAAATATTTCCCAAGCTTTAAACATCCCAAGGAGCACTGTGCAAGCGATAATATTGAAATGGAAGGAGTATCAGACCACTGCAAATCTACCAAGACCTGGCCGTCCCCCTAAACTTTCAGCTCATACAAGGAGAAGATTGATCAGAGATGCAGCCAAGAGGCCCATGATCACTCTGGATGAACTGCAGAGATCTACAGCTGAGGTGGGAGACTGTCGTATATTGCAATCAGTATAACAATATATAACAATCAGTCGTATATTGCACAAATCTGGCCTTTATGGAAGAGTGGCAAGAAGAAAGCCATTTCTTAAAGATATCCATAAAAAGTGTCGTTTAAAGTTTGCCACAAGCCACCTGGGAGACACACCAAACATGTGGAAGAAGGTGCTCTGGTCAGATGAAACCAAAATGGAACTTTTTGGCAACAATGCAAAACGTTATGTTTGGCGTAAAAGCAACACAGCTGAACACACCATCCCCACTGTCAAACATGGTGGTGGCAGCATCATGGTTTGGGCCTGCTTTTCTTCAGCAGGGACAGGGAAGATGGTTAAAATTGATGGGAAGATGGATGGAGCCAAATACAGGACCATTCTGGAAGAAAACCTGATGGAGTCTGCAAAAGACCTGAGACTGGGACGGAGATTTGTCTTCCAACAAGACAATGATCCAAAACATAAAGCAAAATCTACAATGGAATGGTTGAAAAATAAACATATCCAGGTGTTAGAATGGCCAAGTCAAAGTCCAGACCTGAATCCAATCGAGAATCTGTGGAAAGAACTGAAAACTGCTGTTCACAAATGCTCTCCATCCAACCTCACTGAGCTCGAGCTGTTTTGCAAGGAGGAATGGGAAAAAAATTCAGTCTCTCGATGTGCAAAACTGATAGAGACATACCCCAAGCGACTTACAGCTGTAATCGCAGCAAAAGGTGGCGCTACAAAGTATTAACTTAAGGGGGCTGAATGATTTTGCACGCCCAATTTTTCAGTTTTTGATTTGTTAAAAAAGTTTGAAATATCCAATAAATGTCGTTCCACTTCATGATTGTGTCCCACTTGTTGTTGATTCTTCACAAAAAAATACAGTTTTATATCTTTATGTTTGAAGCCTGAAATGTGGCAAAAGGTCGCAAAGTTCAAAGGGGCCGAATACTTTTGCAAGGCACTGTAGATCCCCCCCAATAATGCTCTACAGCATAACCTCTATACAACGCACTAGGTTCCTTCTCTGATCCTAATCGTATGATTGGATGGACAACATGTCAGTTCATACTGAAAAAGCTTAGATTTCCAGAAGTGGTCATAATTACCATGTAGGTCTATGGAAGGGGGTGAGGTCTACGAGCCTCCTAGGTTTTGTATTGAAGTCAATGGATCCAGAGGAGGACAGTAGCTAGCTGTCCTCCCGCTACACCTTTGTGCTGACCTAGATAGTGCTTTTGAAGTTACTATAGACCTTCATGGCAAAATAGTGTTTTAATCAATTATTTGGTGACATAGGAATATATTTAGTATAGTTTTATCTAAAAAGCAAAAAAAAATATTTTTATGAAATTTCACTGAGGAGGATGGTCCTCCCCTTCCTCCTCTGAGGAGCCTCCACTGGCAGAGACAGAGCTCAAATAATTCCTAGTAAACTGGGATGGAGTGGGTGGTATGCTATAAAAACATTTAAGCATTTGGATTTGTCATGTGTCATTTGGATAAAAGCGTCTGCTAAATGTCATATATTATATATTCGTATTTAAGTGTTTGGCAAAGCCCAATGGAATTTATTGATCAAAACATTTTATTCATGAGAAAACTACCCCGTCCCAGCCCAGTACCCTTAGTCTCGCGTGAGTTGCATCGTGTGAGCTCTGCGCAGTGAGAACTGTAGCTAGGTTGTCCGCCATTGCTGAGTGTGGAGATCTACGTTAGAGAAACATTGCCGTTTGGTTGTCAACAACCAACTACGGACTAGTGAGGGTCGAGTGGAAGCTCCACAAGTATACTTCCCTGTACCTAACCAGATAATATTTTCATGTAAATACAGAACACACAGACGAGGTAACCATGTCCAATCTCAGCAAAGGCGGCACAAAAAAGGACACCAAGATGAGGATACGAGCTTTTCCTGTAAGTACACACTGCTAATAGGACCTGTCCCTGCCAGCAGCAGGCGGTGACTGGACCACCGAGGTTCGAGTAACTAGCTAGCTGGGGAGTGCAGTTTGCAAGGCCGATCTTTCAGTAAAAACAAGTAGATAGCTAGCTACCCCCTACAAGAGGTTATGGATAGCTGCTTGCTAGCTACCTACTGTTAGATACAGTAGCTAGTAACGTTACTGTTGTCAGACAATTATTAGCTAGCGAACGACCAACTGTCATTTTACCCGGAGAAAAACATGGTTTCTAGCTAGTTAACTAAATATTTGGGGTCGTAGCTTTGTTTGTGGCTGAACGACTTGTTTTATTTAACGTTAGGTCAAATCAGAAACTGGTGGGTTGGACTGGAGAGAATTGTTGTTATTCTGCATGACATGGTTTGCTGAATCACGTTCTTTTAGTTAATTAAAAAAAACGTTCTTTAGTTACATGCCAATAAAACCTTTCGATACCCCGACTAACTTTAACTGTTGGATAGATAGCTAACTTTAGCATCTACTGTTACACCTAGTTAATGTAACGTTAGATACTTTGTCTTTCAAGATTGAAGTAGCTAACGTTAGCCTAAGTTTAATTTGTAAACAGTTTGCTAAAACTAATGGACAAAAGCTAATGGGAGTAAGCTATTGGTTGACATCAGTTTTCAGAAGATCAGTATTCAGTTATGACGGATGTCCCTCCACTGAATCCCCAATGATCCCCTATAGTAGCTCTCGATAACCCTTCTCTCCATAGGGTTTCCAGCAGTTAGCTTTGCCCACTGCTGGCTCCATGTGAACTACAATTCCGACTTCGTGTTTTAAAGTTTAGAAACGTAAATAATCATTGTTTGCGAAAAGGTTTTCGAAACAAATGGCCCTTTCATATCAGTCAAATAATCTATTTTTAAAATATGTTTTATATATATATTTTAAGTGTTCCCTCTTCTCCACAATTTCGTGGTATCCAATTGGTAGTTGGTCTTGTCCCATCGCTGCAAATCCCGTACGGACTCGGGAAAGGCGAAGGTCGAGAGCTATGCGTCCTCCGAAACACAACCCAACCCAGCCAAGCCGCACTGCTTCTTGATACGGTGCCCGCTTAACCCGGAAGCCAGCCGCACCAATGTGTTGGAGGAAACGCCGTACACCTGGCAACCGTGTCAGCATGCATTGGGCCCGGCCCAGGAGTCGCTAGTGCGCGATGGGACAAGAACTTCCCTGCCGGCCAAACCCGGACGACGCTGGGCCAATTGTGCGCTTCCCCATGGGTCTCCAGGTCACGGCCGGCAGCGACAGAGCTTAGACTTGAACCAGGATCTCTAGTGGCACAACGAGCACTGTGATGCAGTTTCTTAGACCTCTGCAACACGCAGGAGGCCCGAACAATTATATTTAAAATAAAAACAATTATTCACTTACTGTATAAATGTGTGCCTCCAGTTGATGAACTACACTTCCTCCCAGTTATGCTTACACGGGTGTTCGGAACAGGCTAGACAGCTAATTGGCACAGTTGGTCTCCTCTTGTCTGTCTTCTGTAAACAAGCACGGTAATGTGGAAATATGGCCATGTGGGAACACTAACCCTATTAATGTGTGTAGTAATTTAACATTTTGTTTTTATAAAATTATTTCTCGCTGATATGAGATATACATTACTTGTGTTTCCAAAACCGTACCACTTTCGCATTAACGTTTAGAGCAAGCATCGGGCTTAAGGTAGTTAGCGTCTATGAATGGGCTAAATTAATTATTGTGACATCCGGTAGCTAGTTTTGCCAGTTTTGTTAGTTTAATCTTCACCAAGGCAGTGACTCATCATAAAAGTCTAATTACCTTAGGCCTTAAATGAAAGGATCATGTGCTTAGCCCAGTGTTTAGTTGAAAGTTCACTGCCATCAGATCATGTTACCTCCCCTTGCTGTTCAGATCTCCATATGACAAAACTTTAAATCATTATCATGAAAGGGATGGGAAGTATATGAGTGCTCCTCAGATTCTATCCAGTTTGCCATCTACTGAGTATCACGGCTGAAGCCACTTTGGAACACACTTTTGATATGCAGAGAGATGGAGTAGAATAGATCTTTAAAATTCTTGTTTTATGTCTTGGCTGGGACTTCCTAGGGCCCATTTCAGACATTCAGAGATGTCCTCAGAATCAGCAATTAGTCTGGCCACAGACTAAAATGATGTTGAGTACCACAGAAAATAGGACTGTTTTGTGTAGTTCTGGTCCAGGGTGTTAGTGCACTTCCTCTACTAACGTTGACCAGAGAGAAACAAAACTGTGCAATCATGGTCCGAAAAAGGTTCAGGCCCTGTACCTGGATTATTAGTGGGATACAAGACAGTTAATTTATTGTGGTAAGTTTCTAGGTTTTATAAAAATGACTTGTGAGTAAAAGGCCTATTAGTTGCAGAGGGTTTCACTTCATCGGTCCCTCACTCCAATAAGAAATCCAAATACCAACCTTGCATAATTGTTCTCGGGTTGAGTAGGGTCATGGATTGTCCTGCTATGTTACCTCCCGGATCCTTGTGAACCCTGTCCAATCACACCGATACTTCCTGTGAAATATGCTTGTGTTTGGATGGTGCCATATCCAGACACCTTGTATGCAGCTTTTGGCCAGCCTCACTTTGGAGAGCCTCCAGGTTTAACAGGCTATGGTTGAATGTGACAGCCAAAGGTGACAAGGGATTTATATCAAGCTGTGAATATGGCCATGTTTATCCGAGTGTGATGGTTGGCTACAGTGCAGTTACTGTTTGTCCAGTTAAAATGAGAATTTGGGGGAAAGGCAAATGTTACGAGGCACAGTTAGAGGTGGCCGTGAGCAATATGATATGGAAAATATAAAACGCTTTCATTCATGCTATGGACTGGATGGAACCTTATTGGGAATATTGTCATGATATTGCAGTCCTGCACTCTTAGTTCATCACAAGGAACACAAATAGGGACACACCTCTGTTTCCTTTACAGTGATTTGTTTTAATATACTTTAAATCATGAATTTGCAGGAGGAGCATTCTTTAATCAATGTTACACTCAAACTGTTAGATATTGAAATATAATATAGGCACTCTTTAAATAAGTAGGGGTTTTGGGGTTGCAGAAGTGTAGCAAGTGTTGACTTGTTTTGTCTCTCTCGCAGGTTGCTGACCTAAAGATGTAGGCTAGCCTAGCAGGAGACTGATAAAAAGGGAGGCTATGCATATGGTGTCTATCAAGCTTGCTTTGCTCCAGTTCTCCCTCAAATGAGGGAGCCAAAGATCCCCGAAACTTTGGCCTGTCAGTCTATTTGTCTGCTCGCCTCTCACTCCCTTTCTCCACTGCAGATGACGATGGACGAGAAGTATGTCAACAACATCTGGGACCTTCTGAAGAATGCCATCCAGGAGATCCAGAGGAAGAACAACAGCGGGCTGAGCTTCGAGGAGCTCTACAGGAACGCCTACACCATGGTGCTGCACAAACACGGCGAGAAGCTCTACACAGGCCTCCGGGAGGTGGTCACCGAGCACCTCATCAACAAAGTAAGGCTCATCTCAGCGCAAGTTGATTCAGTACTGGGTGCTGTTCATTAGGGCATGTGATGGAATAATGTTAAAACGTTTTACAACAGACAGTTTCTTATTGGACTAGTCCCTCCCTGTTTCAACCAGTTCTTTAGTTTGACTTTTCATGGACACTACCCTGGTCTCGATTAACGTCCCTTTGCTGGATTTGTGTATGGCAGTAATCACCGTTGTAAAATAACTGGCAGAGTATTTTCCGTCTTACAGGATCTCTACAGTGGTAGAATAGTCACTGAGCTTGACCACAAGATGTTACTCACCTTGACCATAATAACATTTTCATTGTTGAAAAGCAAGGAAACAAACCTTGTCTGTCAATCGAATCCAGGCGATATTAATCCAGGCGATATTAAATTACAGGCCAATTGCCCTGTTCAGTGTTGGGCCTGTTTGGTATGCTGACAGCATGATGAAGTGGAGTGCTCATATTAAACCAATTACTGTGGAAAGCTCAGAGAATCTGTCTGACTATGGCTGGATGCGGAGAACTTGCAAAAGAAAGCAAACTATCCGGAAAACATGAGTTGCTTCCATTCATTCAGAAGCCTTATATTTAGTGGTTGGAATTTAAATGAGTTAAGTTTGAGGAATGGGGCTATCAGAATGCCCAGCTCCACTAGGGCCCATAGGCATCTGACTGGAGATTTGAAAGCTCTCTTTCAGTAAACACACACAGTCCTGATCTATGACAAGCTCGGTTGATTGAAAAAGTATTCTGTTTCGGAGAGCGAAGCAGGATTTTTGTTTTTGCTTTGTGTTTTGTTGAATTATGTAGGTACTAGGAAGCAGATCGATCTGCCTTTTGGTGCTTGAATCAGTGATTGTGAAAGCCTTTGACTTTGGGAAAGCGTTTGTGGGATTTAGTTCCACAAACTATCCTCAGACAGATTTCTATCACATGATCCCTATAACGTTCATGTTTAAACCACACACACCATGTAGGTCAACATATTCCACTGAATGAGTAGCAGCAGGAAGCAGCATCAGATTATTTTAAAGCCGTGACAGGTTTCTATGGGGTCTGCAAACTATTTGGAAACAATGACATTACTAGGCCAATTAAATATCTATGCAGGGCTAGGGCTTTGGCAGTCATTACATTTTTTCAGCTGGTTTATTGTCATTTAAATAACTGCCGGTCTCATGGTAATTGACCATTTAATTAACATAAAGATGCTTTGCATCTCCGGTTTCCACTTATAGCCACTGATGCGGACCTTTGGAACATCTACATTTTAAAACATCTAATAAATCAATTTAATATAGCCACAATAAATATATATATTTTTTTTATAGGCATGAAGAAAATGTAGCCTATTCCAGAAGAACAGAATAGCATATTCCTTTGGTAGGCCCTGATCTGGCTGTGCCATATGGCAGTTGGGTACACTAGTTCATTTATCAGGCAATATTTGCTTATAATTCCGGTGGCATTATTTTATAGTAAGAGCAATACAATAAGTTAATAAAATTGGGTATTTTTCTCCCAAACGATTTTCGATGGAGTGCGCACATGCGGCTATTCGGTGTTGAGCGGTTAACAAAGAAACAGATCCTCCAATATGCTTAATTTACAGTTATTTATTCAACTTTAGTTGTGATAGAAACATTAGGTTATATGTTTTGATTTCTAATACATTAAGGCTGCATGAAGCAAAGAATGATGATTTGAAAAAAGTTGCATGAAAGGGAAGTGCTTTGCTCTTTTTCTTGCGCAGGCTACACACACACCTCATTAGTCTCACATTCAAAATTTGACATGCACTTGATAATATCCTCACGCAGTATTCTCCATTTAATCTGGTCTTTACATACAGTGCCTTGCGAAAGTATTCGGCCCCCTTGCACTTTGCGACCTTTTGCCACATTTCAGGCTTCAAACATAAAGATATAAAACTGTATTTTTTTGTGAAGAATCAACAACAAGTGGGACACAATCATGAAGTGGAACGACATTTATTGGATATTTCAAACTTTTTTAACAAATCAAAAACTGAAAAATTGGGTGTGCAAAATTATTCAGCCCCTTTATTTTCAGTGCAGCAAACTCTCTCCAGAAGTTCAGTGAGGATCTCTGAATGATCCAATGTTGACCTAAATGACTAATGATGATAAATACAATCCACCTGTGTGTAATCAAGTCTCCGTATAAATGCACCTGCACTGTGATAGTCTCAGAGGTCCGTTAAAAGCGCAGAGAGCATCATGAAGAACAAGGAACACACCAGGCAGGTCCGAGATACTGTTGTGAAGAAGTTTTAAAGCCGGATTTGGATACAAAAAGATTTCCCAAGCTTTAAACATCCCAAGGAGCACTGTGCAAGCGATAATATTGAAATGGAAGGAGTATCAGACCACTGCAAATCTACCAAGACCTGGCCGTCCCTCTAAACTTTCAGCTCATACAAGGAGAAGACTGATCAGAGATGCAGCCAAGAGGCCCATGATCACTCTGGATGAACTGCAGAGATCTACAGCTGAGGTGGGAGACTCTGTCCATAGGACAACAATCAGTCGTATATTGCACAAATCTGGCCTTTATGGAAGAGTGGCAAGAAGAAAGCCATTTCTTAAAGATATCCATAAAAAGTGTCGTTTAAAGTTTGCCACAAGCCACCTGGGAGACACACCAAACATGTGGAAGAAGGTGCTCTGGTCAGATGAAACCAAAATGGAACTTTTTGGCAACAATGCAAAACGTTATGTTTGGCGTAAAAGCAACACAGCAGAACACACCATCCCCACTGTCAAACATGGTGGTGGCAGCATCATGGTTTGGGCCTGCTTTTCTTCAGCAGGGACAGGGAAGATGGTTAAAATTGATGGGAAGATGGATGGAGCCAAATACAGGACCATTCTGGAAGAAAACCTGATGGAGTCTGCAAAAGACCTGAGACTGGGACGGAGATTTGTCTTCCAACAAGACAATGATCCAAAACATAAAGCAAAATCTACAATGGAATGGTTGAAAAATAAACATATCCAGGTGTTAGAATGGCCAAGTCAAAGTCCAGACCTGAATCCAATCGAGAATCTGTGGAAAGAACTGAAAACTGCTGTTCACAAATGCTCTCCATCCAACCTCACTGAGCTCTAGCTATTTTGCAAGGAGGAATGGGAAAAAATGTCAGTCTCTCGATGTGCAAAACTGATAGAGACATACCCCAAGCGACTTACAGCTGTAATCGCAGCAAAAGGTGGCGCTACAAAGTATTAACTTAAGGGGGCTGAATGATTTTGCACGCCCAATTTTTCAGTTTTTGATTTGTTAAAAAAGTTTGAAATATCCAATAAATGTCGTTCCACTTCATGATTGTGTCCCACTTGTTGTTGATTCTTCACAAAAAAATACAGTTTTATATCTTTATGTTTGAAGCCTGAAATGTGGCAAAAGGTCGCAAAGTTCAAGGGGGCCGAATACTTTCGCAAGGCACTGTATGTGTGAAATAATGTTTTATTTAGAATGGCCCACAAAAAATGAAAATCATCCATAGCCTGCACTCGAATAGCGAATGGAGGTTATGTGCAGTTACTTTTTTAATATGCCAGGTAGGCTACACTGTTTGTAAAGCAGATTAATGTGCTTAATTTAAATATAGCAGCACGAGAAAGCTGGGATACACTTTTATTAAATAGTGGCCAGTCAAAACTCAGTCAGAACACGTTTCACCAGGCTGTGTAGGCTATGGGCTCTCCAACCATGTTCCAGGGGTCTTGAGCATATAGGCTACGTTTTGGATTTATTTGGCCACTTCAGTTGTGATACAAACCTTAGCAAAGCATATAGGCCTATGGACTAGGTTACATAATGCATGCAGCTATGATTTGAAAAATTAGCAAAAAAATGCGTGCACTGTGAATCATTCACAACAATCTTGTCTTTAGATATACTAAATAATGTGAGAATGGGTGATTATCATGCACCTGTCGGAACAGGGGCAGGGTAAAAAAAAAGACGTCTTCCATATGCACTAGAATAGCAAATGGATACGCTTTTCCCGCGGTTCATTTTCATGCAAGCCAGTTAGGCAACTTTGGTTGAAAAGCGAAGCAATTTGCTTAATATTTGGAAAGCTGAGACGTACATGTAGTAGGCCTAGCCTATAGAAAGCTGATGGGATTCTCCTCTTTTTAACAGATTGCATAGCCTATAGAAACGCAACAGGAACACTTTCATTCCATGCATCAACCAGCTATGAGAAGCTGTCTCTCCCTGCGCAGAAGGTGATCCTATTCTGCTCAAACTCTGAATGCCAGGGCTCTCATGAAATATTTACTTTTAGATTTCATTTGTATTGATGTCAGAGTGATTAGAGGGACAATAGAGTGCTGAGTACCGGCAGTTAGCAAGTTTGCTAGGCTACTAATGACAATCAGAGGCATCAGATGACTGTGGTCATGACTCCTGACTGCCAGTGTGGCTGTATTACGGTCACCATAGGCCTATGTAGGTTGGCATGCCTACCTTTTCAGATTATCAATCATCACTCTGGATGTCAATATTTCAGCAGTGGCCTTCAAATTAAAAAAACACCACCCAATTGGCATCTCAGAATTAAAACAAATACTCTCCCATTGACATTCTGATTTGCAATCAGAGTAATAGGGTACATCCATTTGAATTCAATCCCTTTTTGACAGCATCCAGTTTGATTTAAACAAAACTTTCCAAACATGTTTTGCTATGGAAGAACTGGTCATAGTGGCAAAAATCACTGAAGCTGGAGACTCATATCTCCCTCACTAGCTTTAAGCACCAGCTGTCAGAGCAGCTCACAGATCACTGCACCTGTACATAGCCCATCTGAAATAGCCCATCCAACTACCTCATCCCCATACTGTATTTATTTATTTATCTTGCTCCTTTGCACCCCGGTATCTCTACTTGCACATTCATCTTCTGCACATCTACCATTCCAGTGTTTACTTGCTATATTGTAATTACTTTGCCACCATGGCCTATTTATTGCCTTATCCTACCTCATTTGCACATACTGTATATAGACTTTTTCCACTGTATTATTGACTGTGTTTGTTTATTCCATGTGCAACTTTGTTGTATGTGTCAAACTGCTTTGCTTTATCTTGGCCAGGTCACAGTTGCAAATGAGTACTTGTTCTCAACTAACCTACCTGGTTAAATAAATGTAAACTTTCAAATATTCCTTTGTTGACTGTTGCAGGGCGTTATATCGTCCTCCTTCAGCACTGGCTTGAACCCTAGCTCTGCCTTAAGCTCTCTCCTGGCCCCTTACACTAAGTCTGAATTTGTCCTGCTAGGTGACCTAAACTTGGACATGCTTAAACCATCTAACCAAGTCCTAAAGCAATGGGACTCCCTAATTTTTTCTCAGATTATTACCAATTCCACAAGGTATGACTCCAAACACCCAGAAAAGGATACTCTCCTCAGTGTTATCCTCACAAATAATCCTGATAGGTACCAGTCTGGTGATCACTGTTTTACAGCCTGTGTTCATAATGGCTGCTCAGTGAAACGTCCTGTCCTGATTTGTCATAGACGCTTGCTAAAAAACTTTAATGAGCAAGCCTTCCTTCATGACCTGGCCTCTGTATATTGGTATTAGAGGTCAACCGATTAATCTGAATGGCCGATTAATTAGGGCCGCTTTCAAGTGTTCGTAACAATCGGAAATCGGTATTTTTGGACACCGATTTGGCTGATTTAAAAAATATATATAATTGTACACCTTTATTTATCCTTTATTTAACTAGGCAAGTCTGTTCAGAACACATTCTTATTTTCAATGACAGCCTAGGAACGGTGGGTTAACTGCCTTGTTCAGGGGCAGAGTGACAGATTTTTACCTTGTCAGCCCGGGGATTCAATCTTGCAACCTTACAGTTAACTAGTCCAACGCTCTAACCACCTGATTACATTGCACTCCACGAGGAGACTGCCTGTTACACGAATGCAGTAAGAAGCCAAGGTAAGTTGCTAGCTAGCATTAAACTTATCTTATAAAAAACAATCAATCGATCATAATCACTGTTATAACTACACATGGTTGATGATATTACTAGTTTAATCTAGCGTGTCCTGCGTTGCATATAATCGATGCGGTGCGTATTCACGAAAAAGGACCATCTTGCTCCAATGTGTAAACATCAATGCCTTTCTTAAAATCAATACACAAGTATATTGCCTGCTAACCTGGCTCGTTGTGAACTCTGTGAAGACTATTTCTTCCTAACAAAGACAGCCAACTTCGCCAAACGGGGGATGATTTAACAAAAACGCATTTGCAAAAAAAGCACAATCGTTGCGCTTACCTAACCATAAACATCAATGCCTTTCTTAAAATCAATACACAGAAGTATATATTTTTAAACCTGCATATTTTGCTAAAAGAAATCCAGGTTAGCAGGCAATATTAACCAGTTGAAATTGTGTCACTTCTCTTGCGTTCATTGCACGCAGAGTCCGTGTATATGCAACAGTTTGGGCCGCCTAATTTGCCAGAATTTGACGTAATTATGACATAACATTGAAGGTTGTACAATGTAACATGAATATTTAGACTTATGGATGCCACCCGTTAGATAAAATACGGAACGGTTCCGTATTTCACTGAAAGAATAAACGTCTTGTCTTCGAGATGATAGTTTCCGGATTCGACCATATTAATGACCTAAGGCTCGTATTTCTGTGTGTTATTATGTTATAATTAAGTCTATGACTTGATAGAGCAGTCTGACTGAGGAATGGTAGGCACCAGCAGGCTCGTAAGCATTCATTCAAACAGCACTTTTGTGCGTTTTGCCAGCAGCTTGTCGCTGTGCTTCAAGCATTGAGCTGTTTATGACTTTAAGCCTATCAACTCCCGAGATTAGGCTGGTGTAACCGATGTGAAATGGCTAGCTAGTTAGCGGGGTGTGCGCTAATAGCGTTTCAAACGTCACTCGCTCTGAGACTTGGAGTGGTTGTTCCCCTTGCCCTGCAAGGGCTGCGGCTTTTGTGGAGCGATGGGTAACGCTGCTTCAAGGGTGGCTGTTGTCGATGTGTTCCTGGTTAGAGGCCAGGTAGGGGCGAGGAGAGGGACGGAAGCTATGCTGTTACACTGGCAATACTAAAGTGCCTATAAGAACATCCAATAGTCAAAGGTATATGAAATACAAATCGTATAGAGAGAAATTGTCCTATAATTACTACAACCTAAAACTTCTTACCTGGTAATATTGAAGACTCCTGTTAAAAGGAACCACCAGCTTTCATTTGTTCTCATGTTCTGAGCAAGGAACTTAAACGTTAGCTTTTTTACATGGCACATATCGCACTTTTACTTTCTTCTCCAACACTTTGTTTTTGCATTATTTAAACCAAATTGAACATGTTTCATTTTATTTGAGGCTAAATTGATGTATTATATTAAGTTAAAATAAGTGTTCATTCAGTATTGTTGTAATTGTCATTATTACAAATACATATTTTTTTTAAAAAGTCGGCCGATAAATCGCTATCGGCTATTTTTGGTCCTCCAATAATCGGTATCGGCATTGAAAAATCATAATCGGTTGACCTCTAATTGGTGTAGAATCAAATTGATCCTGTCTGTCGAAGAAGCTTGGACTTTCTTTTTTGATATCTTCAGTGATATTGTTAACAAACACGCCCCCATAAAGAACATTTTAAATAAAACCGGTTCAGACCCTGCTTTGACTGTGATCTTGCAGAGTTACTCCACATCAAGAATTGCATTTGGCGAAAGGCTCGGCACACGCATACTCAGGCTGACTTGCTCTCGTTGAGGTATATGAGAAATAAGTGCTCTCAGGCTATCCGGAAGGCCAAAGTTAGATACTTCATATCCCTAAGAAGTTAATAAGGAGCAGTTCTCTCTCTCTCAGGGTTTAAACCCAAAAAGTTCTGGAAAATGGTTAAAGACCTGGAGAATAAACCCTCCTCCACATAGCTGCCCATGTCCCTTAATGTTGTTGATGTGGTTTTTACTAACAAGGAGCACATGGCTGAGCTCTTTAATCACCACTTCATTTAGTCAGGATTCCTATTTGACTCAGCCATGCCTCCTTGCCCGTCCAACATTTCCTAATTTCCCACCCCTTCTCATGTGACTAGCCCTAAAGCTCCTCCCTCTTTTCCCCTGCCCCGCTACAAAGTTTCTCCCTGCAGGCGGTCACTGAGTCCGAGGTGCTAAAGGAGCTCCTTAAATTTGACCCCCAAAAAACATCTGGGTCAGATAGTTTAGACCTTTTCTACTTTAACCTTTCTAGCGCAGGGGTTCCGCATAGCAGAACACCGACAACATTCCGCTGAAAAGGCAGCGCGCGAAATTCAAAAATATTAAGTCCAATACAGCAAATGAAAGATAAACATCTTGTTAATCTACCCATCGTGTCCGATTTAAAAAATGCTTTACAGCTAAAGCACAACATGATTATGTTAGATCACCGCCAAGTCAAAAATACACACAGCCATTTTTCCAGCCAAAGATTGGAGTCACAAAAAGCAGAAATATAGATCAAATGAATCACTAACCTTTGATGATCTTCATCAGATGACACCCAGAGGACATCATGTTACACAATACATGTATGTTTTGTTCGATAATGTGCATATTTATATCCAAAAATCTCAGTTTACATTGGTGCCTTACGTGCAGTAATGTTTTGATTCTAAAACATCTGGTGATTTTAGCAGAAATACTCAAACATTGATAAAAGATACTAGTGTTATTCACAGAATTAAAGATAGACTTCTCCTTAATGCAACTTCTGTGTCAGATTTACAGAAAAAGCATAATCTGAGAACGGCTCTCAGAACCCAAAACAGCCAGAGGAATAGCCGCCATTTTGGAATCAACAAAGTTATAAACAACACCATAAATATTTACTTGCCTTTGATGATCTTCGTCAGAAGGCACTCCCAGGAATGCCAGTTCCACAATAAATTACTGATTTGTTCCATAAAGTTCCATAATTTATATCCAAATAGCCACTTGTTGTTAGCGTGTTCATCCCAGTAATCCATCTTCATGAGGCGTGAGCATTTCGTCCAGACAAAAACTCGAAAAGTTCCGTTACAGTCCTTTAGAAACATGTCAAACGATGTATGGAATCAATCTTTGGGGTGTTTTTAACATAAAAAATCAATAATGTTCCAACCGGAGAATTCCTTTGTCTTCAGAAAAGGCACTGGAACGAGAGGTAACTCTGTCAGGAGCGCGCGTCATGAGACCGAGGCACAATGCCAGACCACTGACTCACAGGTCTCATGAGCCCCTCCTTTATAGTAGAATCCTCATTCAAGTTTCAAAAGACAGTTGACATCTAGTGGAAGCCCTAGGAAGTGTAACCTCATCCATATCTCAATGTGTACTCGGTAGGCAAAGCTTTGAAAAACTAGAAACCTCAGATGTCCCACTTCCTGGTTGGATTTTTCTCAGGTTTTCGCCTGCAATATGAGTTCTGTTATACTTACAGACCATTCAAACAGTTTTAGGCCCATCTCTGACCTTTTTAACTGGTGTCACCATTGCCCTTGATTCTAAGCAATGTTGTGCTGCTATTTTTTTTATTAACTTGGCCAAAGCTTTTGATACAGTAGACCATTCCATTCTTGTGGGCCGGCTAAGGAGTATTGGTGTCTCTGAAGGGTCTTTGGCCTGGTTTTCTAACTACCTCAGAGTGCAGTGTATAAAGTCAGAACATCTTCTGTCTCAGCCACTGCCTGTCACCAAGGGTGTATCCCAAGGGTCGATCCTGCACGCCTAGGATCATCAACAACATAGCTCAGGCAGTAGGAAGCTCTCTCTCTCCATTTATATTCAGATGATAGTCTTATACCCAACTGGCCCCTCCCCGGATTTTGTGTTCGGCAGGTAAGGGTGCTCTCTAGCGGCTAGATGTTCTTTACCATTCAGATTTGCCACCAATGCTCCTTATAGGACACATCACTGCACTCTATACACTTCTGTAAACTGGTCATCTCTGTATACACGTTGCAAGACCCACTGGTTGTTTCTTATTTAGAAAGGCCCTCTCTCCCTTCTAAGATGGTTATGATATACTGCAGCCCTCATCCTCCACATAGAACACCAGTTTTATCTCAATCTCTTCATTCAAAGTCTCAATCACGGACACTCTTACTGACAGTTGTGGCTGCTTTGTGTGATGTATTGTTGTCAAACCTTCTTGTCCTTTGTGCTGTTGTCTGTGCCCAACAATGTTTGTACCCTGTTTTGTGCAACTACCATGTTGTGCTGCTGCCATGTTGTGTTGCTACCATGTGGTCATGTTGTTGCTACCATGCTGTGTTGTCATGTGTTGCTGTCATGGTATGTTGTCGTCTTAGGTCTCTCTTTATGTGGTGTTGTCTCGAATGTCGTGATGTGTGTTTTGTCCTGTATTTTTCTTTTTAATCCGAGCACCCATCCCTGCAGGAGGCCTTTACATAGGCTGTCATTGTAAATAAGAATTTGTTCTTAACTGGCTTGCCTAGTTAAATGAAGGTTGAATAAAAAATAAAGGGGCTCAAAGTTGACCCATTTTGCACACCCTACCATACAATGAGACATCCATGTCTTTATCACTGGAAAATATAAACAGTTGAATTTGATATCATTTAAAGGCTTACAGTGTTGTCAAAATGTGATTGTTTATTGTGGACCTTTTTTTATTTAAATGTTCCTTTTTTGAACCTTTATTGCCTTTTATTATCAATTATCAAAAAGTCCATGAACTCATATTTGCATAAGTTGTAGCTTAGACCCTATTTCATATCATCTGAGGTTTTTGTGTTGTGCCTGCCATCAGTTGAGACACATCGAACTCTTATATAGGTAAAGGGTGGGTGTCATTTCAATCATCGCAATAGGATAGGTCCATTCTATTAATTATTTCAGACCACTGCAATTTACACCATTGGTCTTGGGCGATATACCATTTACCGGTGGTATTTTGAAATACAGACAGTATGATTTTCAATACCGTCCCCTCCTTGAATGTTTTGGCATTCAGGTCCAAAAAGCTAAGCTAACATTTAAGGTCCTTGCTCAGAACATGAGAACATATGAAAGCTGGTGGTTAAATATTCCCAGTTAAGAAGTTTTAGGTTGTAGTTATTATAGGAATTATGACATGTCGACTATTTTCTCTCTATACCATTTGTATTTCATATACCTTTGACTATTGGATGTTCTTATAGGCACTTTAGTATTGCCAGCTTAATCTCGGGAGTTGATAGGCTTGAAGTCATCAACAGCGCTGTGAATCAAGCATTGCTAAGAGCTGCTGGCAAACGCAGTAAAGTACTGTTTGAATGAATGCTTACGGGCCTGCTCCTGCCTATCACCGCTCAGTCAGACTGCTCTATCAAATCATAGACTTAATTATAATATAATAAACACAGAAATATGAGCCTTTGGTCATTAATATGGTCAAATCCGGAAACTATAATTTCAAAAACAAAACGTTTATTCTTTCAGTGAAATACGGAACCGTTCCATATTCTTTCGGACGGGTGACAACCCAAAGTCTAAATTTTGCTGTTACATTGCACAATCTTTAATGTTATGTCATAAAATGTAAAATTATGGCAAATTAGTTCGCAACGAGCCAGGCTGCCCAAACTGTTGAATAAGTTTAATACTCTGCTTGCACTGAACGCAAGATAAGTGACACAATTTCCCTAGTTAATATTGCCCACTAACATGAATTTATTTTAACTAAATATGCAGGTTTAAAAAATATATACTTCTGTGTATTGATTTTAAGAAAGGCATGGATGTTTATGGTTAGGTACATTCGTGCAACGATTGTGCTTTTTTCGCAAATGCGCTTTTGTTAAATCATCAGCCGTTTGGCGAAGTAGGCTGTGATTCGATGATAAATTAACAGCCACTATATTGATTATATGCAACGCAGGACAAGCTAGTTAACCTAGTAATATCATCAACCATGTGTAGTCAACTAGTGATTGTGAAGATTGATTGATTGTTTTTTATAAGCTAAGTTTAATGCTAGCAAGCAACTTACCTTGGCTCCTTGCAGCCACAAGGTCCTTTTGACGCTGCACTCGGGTAACAGGTGGTCAGCCTGCCGCGCAGTTTCCTCGTGGATTGCTATGTAACCGGCGTCCAAAAAGGCCTATTACCAATTATGAAAACTTGAAAATCGGCCCTAATTAATCGTCTGACCTCTAATTGAGACATCAAGTGGTTTGTGATGATGTGGCTTAGTTGGTAGAGCATGGCACTTGCAATGCTAGGGTTGTGGGTTCGATTCCCACGGGGGACCAGTATGAAAATGTATGCACTCACTACTGTAAGTTGCTCTGGATAAGAGCATCTACTAAAAATGTAATAGGAATGAAATGGCCATTTAAGTTTTCAGATATTCCAAACTTCTTCCATTTAAGAATGATGGAGGCGACTGTGTTCTTGGGGACCTTAAATGCCACGTCCATTTTTTCGTACCCTTCCCCAGATATGTGCCTCGACACAATACTGTCTCGTAGCTCTACGAACAATTCCTTCGACCTCGTGGCTTGGTTTTTGCTCTGACATGCACTGTCAACTGTGGTACCTTTATATAGACAAGTGTGTGCCTTTCCAATCAATTGAATTTAGCACATGTGGACTCCAATAAAGTTGTAGAAACATGTCCAGGACAATCAATGGAAACAGGATGCACCTGAGCTTAATTTCGAGACTCTTAGCAAAGTGTCTGAATACTTACGTGAATAAATGTTTTTTTATTTATAATACATTTGCAAAAAAATTCTAAACCTGTTATCGCTTTGTCACTATGAGTTATTGTGTGTAGATTGCTGAGGAATGTTTTGTATTTAATCCATTTTAGAATAAGGCTAACATAACAAAATGTGGAAAATGTCAAGGGCTCTGAATACTGTGTAAGTACAACCGATTCATCAGTAGGTGATTATAGTGAGCTGAGAGGGGTTCACTTTCCATTGAGATAGTATGCTGGGAACTGTTTCACTAAATTGTTGTTGTTTGATTGTTTCTCTGCCTGAAGTTGATGAGCACAGTGTTCTTTAGAGTCCCATACAGAGAGAGGAAACTCAGAGAGTGGAGCTTGTGGAGGGAGAGACTCACGGACAGAGAGTGTGTCATGCAGAGAAAGCGAGATGGGCTCAGTGTGCCAAGTCATCAGTGTGGTGTTGTAGTATCAAACGAATGCCTCTCTGCCTGACTGTGCTGCTGCTTCCCCATAGGTACGGGAAGATGTCCTCAACTCACTAAACAACAACTTCCTCCAAACACTAAACCAAGCCTGGAACGACCACCAGACAGCCATGGTCATGATCAGAGACATCCTCATGTACATGGTGAGTGGCACCACCAGCTACCAGAGCCATGTATTTAGAGAGTTATGTTTTAATTCTAGACATACATAGCATTATTTTAATATTCCCCATTTTAAATTAATGGGGTGCTAACATGGCTGCCATAGTATTGTAGGGTCATGTAAATGCATCATTATGCGGAAACCTCAATGTCCAAACTCTCTAAATACATGGCTCTGACAGCTACAAGGTGCAGTTGTAAACCAGGGATGTTTTACAAAAAACAAACATGTTTTTAGTATTTTGTTCATTCATGTTGTTCCAGTCAGCAGATACGTTTTCAAGATACAGCACAAATCTAAAAGTGATGCTACATTTTGCATCATTGTGTTTTGCATCATCACACTTTTAGAAAACGTAACTGCTGACATGCACAATTTGTGCTTATCAGACGTGCGCACACTTAGTTATTAGGATTTGACTGTATTTCTCAATACAGTGTCATCTCGTAACCCTCCCTTGGACTGGTAATGCATTGCTTCCTGGCTGCAGGTCTCAATCGCGCTCCAGGGTGAGGTACAGATCTGAGATCAGCTTCCCATCCACTAATCCTAAACAACCATTAGTGGGGGAAATGCAAAACTTGCCCAAGATCAGCCTTGAATGACAAAGCTTCACCCTCTCTTTCTCTCGTTTCCCAGGACCGGGTGTACGTGCAGCAGAACAATGTGGAGAACGTCTATAACCTGGGCCTGATCATCTTCAGAGACCAGGTGGTGCGCTACGGCTGCATCCGAGACCACCTCCGACAGACCCTCCTGGACATGATCGCACGAGAGAGGAAGGGCGAAGTGGTGGACAGGTATAATAATATGACCCGTCTATACACAGGTCCCGTTCGACTTCTTTAAAAGTGTACAAACTCCTAGCTTCGTTGAAGGATCACTGAAATGACTTGACAAGTGTAATCACTGGAAATGACTGGAAGCCATGCGGCGGAAAGCTTGTGTTCATCTGTCCAGTCATGTCTAAGCATCGACTGTTTGAAGGGAGGAGGGAAGGATGCACTTTGAAGGAATTCAAATAGAGCCACAGTTTCTGAGCTGAAGGAAGCAGTGTTTTTCCCGATGAAGAAAACCACAACCGTAATCCATGATCATTTCATTGTGCTCTTTGTTGAATTTAAAAAGTATCCGATAGTCTTTGAGCTGACCCAGACCTAAATGATATCCTATACACTGAGCGTACAAAACATTAGGAGTTGCACCCCCCTTTTCTCTCAGAACAGCCTCAATTCATCGGGGCATGGACTCTTCAAGGTGTTGAAAGTGTTCCACAGAGATAGATGCTGGCTCATGTTGACCCCAATGCTTCCCACAGTTGTCAAGTTAACCTGACCCTGTCTGTCTCTCTCGCTCTCTCTCAGGGGGGCGATCAGGAATGCCTGCCAGATGTTAATGATCTTAGGCCTCGAAGGGAGGTCGGTTTACGAAGAGGACTTTGAGGCCCCGTTTTTAGAAATGTCTGCAGAGTTCTTCCAGGTTTGTAAGAATCCCCTCCCCACCACATCTATTCATACATTTAATTTGCATCAATGCTATATGTCATGCACGTTGACTTGCATTGATATTTGTTGTTTGCCTACTATTATCATATTATGTACATCATGTGTATGCCCTCTGTCACCCAAGGCGCTCCTAACCCCGTGTTTGTTTGCCCTCCCAGATGGAAAGTCAAAAGTTTTTGGCGGAGAACAGCGCAAGCGTGTACATAAAGAAAGTGGAGGCGCGGATAAACGAGGAGATCGAGCGCGTGCTGCACTGCCTAGACAAGACGACAGAAGAGCCCATTGTGAAGGTGGTGGAGCGGGAGCTCATCTCCAAGCACATGAAGACCATCGTGGAAATGGAGAACTCGGGCCTCGTCCACATGCTCAAGAACGGAAAGACAGAGGGTCAGTTTGCCACACTAGTACTACTCCAGTCCCAGCTATACTTTGCATCCCAAATGGCACCTTATTTCCTATGCAGTGAAATACCTTTGACAGGCCCGATAGGGCTCTGGTCAAAAGTAGTGCACTATATAGGGCATAGGGTGCCATTTGGGACACCAGACTTTTTTCTTTTTTCATGAAAAGGGATATTTCACCCCGATGTTAGTGTCAGACATTTGCATACATCTTGAGGTCTTTTGCAGAGCAGAATAATTGAGTAATGTACATTGTGTGAATATGTGTTGTTATCGTGTGCATACTTGGCACCACCCGTGCCATTGTTTTGATATCAATGTCAGCAATTCTATATTTATGGTGAAAGATATTGGTGGGTGGTCTTTGGATACTAATGTGTTTGTACTGATGTGTGTGCGTGCGTGCATGCGTGAACACAGACCTGGCGTGTATGTATAAGCTCTTTAGCAGAGTGCCAAACGGACTGAAGACCATGTGTGAGTGCATGAGCTCCTACCTCCGCGAGCAGGGCAAGGCGCTGGTGTCAGAGGAGGGCGAGGGCAAAAACCCTGTGGATTACATCCAGGTAATTTACACCGGAAGTGACATCATTGGCAGGGGGTCCACAAAAAAATGTATCTGGCTACATTCCCATTCTTCCAAAGTGTGCATTTCCACACTCCCTGGTCATGGATTTAACAATAGGGGAAACTCCAGTGAATTCTTATACCGATTCAATGCTTTTAAATCCACTGTAGGGATGCAATTTCTGTTGTTATACTCCATATTGCCACTAGATGGCAGATACGAGCATGTAGTAAGTGCCATTGCTTTCCAATAATGTCATGTGTTCTTCCTTCCTCTGGTTTTTGTTCTCTGCAGGGTCTGTTGGATCTGAAGTCTCGTTTCGACCGCTTCCTTCTAGAGTCGTTCAACAACGACCGGCTCTTCAAGCAGACCATCGCAGGGGACTTTGAATACTTCCTCAACCTCAACTCGCGCTCCCCCGAGTACCTCTCCTTGTTCATCGACGACAAGCTGAAGAAAGGCGTAAAAGGAGTGAGTCGTTTTCTGATGTAATGGGGAGGAACGTTCCTCTCCTCAGGGCAGACAGGCTGCGTCCCTAATGACACCATATTCTCTATACAGTGCTCTACTTTTCACCAGGGCCCAATATAAGGAATAGGTGACATTTGATTGTGACACATATTTGGTTGTGTTTCTGATTATTTTGTGCCCAGTAGAAATGAATGGTAAATAATGTATTGTGTCATTTTGGAGTCACTTTTATTGTAAATAAGAATATCATATATTTCTAAACACTTCTACATTAATTTGGATGCTACCATGATTACAGTTCATTTGGAATGAATTGTGAATAATTATGATTGAGAAGTTTATACGCACAAATATGACAATTTACCATTAATTTCTATTGGGCACAAAATAATCTGAAACACAACCAAATAACAGAAAATGCATCCAACACATTTGTAGAGAAACACGCTTGATGTAGTCATTGCATGCAATGAATATGGGACCGAATACTACACTTTTTACTACTTTAATACACATAAGTGAATTTGTCCCAATACTTTTGGTCCCTTAAAATGCACAAAAAGTGATGTAATTTCTTAACGGTTCACCTGATATGGATGAAAATGACCTACAATTAAAGCTGATGGACTCCACTTTAACCTCAGTCATTGTATCATTTCAAATTCAAAGTGCTGGAGTACAGAGCCAAAACAACCACAATCGGGTCACTGTCCCTTTACTTTTGGAGCTCACTGTATAAGGAGTTCAATATATTTGATTAAATCAGTGTTTCAAATGTAATCATTTAAAGTGTGTATGTGTGGTCGTGTAACACTCGCTGTCCTCTCGTTCTGTGTGTGAGTAGTTGACGGAGCAGGAGGTGGAGTCGATCCTGGACAAGGCCATGGTGCTCTTCAGGTTCATGCAGGAGAAGGATGTGTTTGAGAGGTACTACAAACAGCACCTGGCCAGGAGGCTGCTCACCAACAAGAGCGTCTCTGACGACTCGGAGAAGAACATGATCTCTAAACTCAAGGTGAGGAAACAGGAGGAGGAAGAGCAGTATCTTATGATCTTCCATCCATTAACAGATTCATCAACTGTTTGTTTCAGATATACAGTGCATTCGGAAAGTATTCAGACCCCTTGACTTTTTCCACATCTTGTGACCTTAGTCTTATTCTAAAAGGAATGGAAGTAATTTTTTCAAATTTATTACAAATAAAAAACAGAAATATCACATACATTAGCATCCAGACCCTTTACTCAGTACTTTGTTGAAGCACCTTTGGCAGCAATTACAGCCTTGAGTCTTCTTAGATATGACGCTACAAGCTTGGCACAACTGTATTTGGAGAGTTTCTCCCATTCTTCTCTGCAGATCCTCTCAAGCTCTGTCAGGTTGGATGGGGAGCGTCGCTGGATAGCTATTTTCAGGTCTCTGAAGAGATGTTGTCTCTGGCTGGGCCACTCACGGACATTCAGAGACTTGTCCCGAAGCCACTCCTGCGTTGTCTTGGCTGTGTGCTTAGGGTCGTTGTCTGGTTAGAGGTGAACCTTTGCCCCAGTCTGAGGTTGGTGAAGGTTCTCTCTGTACTTTGCTCTGTTTATCTTTCCCTCGATCCTGACTAGTCTCCAAGTCCTTGCCGCTGAAAAAATCCCCACAGCATGATCCTGACTCCACCATGCTTCACCGTAGGAATGGTGCCAGGTTTCCTCCAGACATGACGCTTGGCATTCAGGCCAAAGAGTTCGATCTTGGTTTCATCAGACAAGAGAATCTTGTTTCTCATGGTCTGAGTACTTTAGATGCCTTTTGGCAACTCCAAGCGGGCTGTCATATGCCTTTTACTGAGGAGTGGCTTCTGTCTGGCTACTCTACCACAAAGGCCTGATTGCTGGAGTACTACAGAGATGGTTGTCAGTGACCATTGGGTTCTTGGTCACCTCCCTGACCAAGGCCCTTCTCCACCGATTGCCTGGCGGCCAGCTCTAGGAAGAGTCTTGGTGGTTCCAAACTTCTTCCATTTTAAGAATGATGGAGGCCACTGTGTTCTTGGGAACCTTCAATGCATTTTTTTGGTAAACTTCCCCAGATTTGTGCCTCGACACAATCCTGTCTCGTAGCTCTACGGACAATTCCTTCGACCTCGTGGCTTGGTTTTTGCTCTGACGTGCACTGTCAACTGTGAGACCTTATATAGACAGGTCTTTCAAAATCATGTCCAATCAATTGAATTTACTACAGGTGGTCTCCAATCAAGTTGTAGAAACATCTCAAGGAGGATCAATGGAAACAGGATGCACCTGAGCTCAATTTCGAGTCTCATTGCAAAGGGTCTGAATACTTATGGAAATAAGGTATCTGTTTTCTTAGAATTAATACATTTGCAACTATTTCTAAAAACCTGTTTTCACCTTATGATGAGGTACTGTGTGTAGATTGATGAGAAAATCCATTTTAGAATAAGGCTTTAACGTAACAAAATGTGGAAAAAGTCGAGGGGTCTGAATACTTTCCGAATGCATTGTGTTGTAGCACCTTCAATACCTTAAGATTTGCAATATAAGTATATGCCAGAACTATGTTCAAATACTATTTCAAATACTTTGAGTATTTGCGTTAGCCTGCCATGTGGGCGGGGTTTGCACTTTTGGTTATTTTTGATTTGGTTCAATTGCAAAGCTAAAATATTTTAAATGATTATTAAATTGTATTTTGATCCCAGTTCTGGTACTTTACACAATGCAATATATTTTTAACTTGAACTGCACCAGTGGTGGAAAAAGTACCCAATTGTTATACTTTTACTTTAGTTATGTCACTCAGTAAAATACTACTTGAGTACAAGTATTTGGCTTTAAATATACTTAAGTATCAAAAGTAGAAGTACAAATAATTTAGAATTCCTTAGGTTAAGCAAACCAGACGTCACCATTTTCTTGGTTTTTTAAATTTATGGATAGCCAGGGGCACACTCGGACATCATTCATAAATAAAGCATTTGTGTTTCGTGAGTCCGCCAGGTCAGAGGCAGTAGGGATGACCAGGGATGGTCTCTTGATAAGTGCGTGAATTGCACCATTTTTCTGTGCTGCTAAGCATTCGAAATGTACAAAGTACTTTTGGGGTTCAGGGAAAATGTATGGAGTGAAAAGTACATTATTTATTTTAGGAATGTAGTGAAGTAAAATTAAAAGTTGTCAAAAATAGAAATAGTGAAGTACAGATATCCCCAAAAAATACTTAAGTAAAACATACTTTCAAGTACTACTTAAGTACTTTACACCAAACTGTATGTTGAACTACAGCTCAGCTGAGTGAAGAGTCAGTGTGACAGAAACGATAGTGCGAGTGAAGTGTTGTTTAATAGATCTGTATCATCCCGTATCTCTCTCTCTTCCTCTTTCTCTGGTTCCCCTGGCCAGACGGAGTGTGGTTGCCAGTTCACCTCCAAACTAGAAGGCATGTTCCGAGACATGAGCATCTCAAACACAACCATGGACGAGTTCCGCCAACATCTACAGTCAACGGCGGTGAGACACCCACTCACAGAACCAGTCCAGTGTTGGTTCTGGGGAACATAGAGCTCGCCAGCTTGTAGTCCTAAAAAAATTGAAATGAGTTACCTCTGGTTCGTTCAGCCATTCCTATGGGGAAAGAATAGGGTTTTGGGACAAAACATATAAGATCACCTAAGCCTGTCTTTACTACAGACCATATTTTTGGCATTTATCAAAAACTCCATTCATTTTCCCATAGGCTTTGTCCAAAGAAGCCATTACTATTGCTCTCTATTTAACCTAGCTCTCTCAAAGCGAAGAGCACATCTTATGGAGCTTTTGATGGTCATTCTGACAATTG
Source organism: Oncorhynchus clarkii lewisi (assembly GCF_045791955.1). Taxonomy (NCBI): domain Eukaryota; kingdom Metazoa; phylum Chordata; class Actinopteri; order Salmoniformes; family Salmonidae; genus Oncorhynchus; species Oncorhynchus clarkii. The sequence continues at coordinate 1,856,931 of NC_092170.1, forward strand.
GGAACCTCAGTGAAAGACGTAGATCTAACTTCCATCCCCAGGTGTCGTTGGGTGGAGTCGATCTCACAGTGAGGGTTTTGACGACAGGTTACTGGCCAACGCAGTCCGCCACGCCCAAATGTAATATCCCCCCTTCTCCTCGACATGCATTTGAAGTCTTTAGAAGGTTTGTCTATCTCCTCTGTATCTCATTTACTTTGCATAGCAGAGGCCATGTAGTTCTCTGCTGCAGGTTGTTGAAGCGGGGTGCTGTCCTTTGTCTGTGTTTATCTTTAATGCTGTAGTGTGTGACTGTCTTCTGATTTTGTGGCCATAGATTTTATCTGGCAAAACACAGCGGCAGGCAGCTTACATTGCAGCATCACATGGGCTCTGCAGACCTCAATGCCACCTTCTACGGGCCAATCAAAAAGGTATGCAGGGGACAGCCTTTGACTGGCTGGCAGGTATACAGACTGATGCACGCACACACACACACACCACTAATGTCAACATCAGGCCTTGATAACAGCAGGTGTATGAAGGCTGTACTTGCCTTTGAATATGGCATGAACATTGATGTGTGGGGGGGCTACAGTTGAAGTCAGAAGTTTACATACACTTAGGTTGGAGTCATTAAAACTAGTTATTCAACCACTCCACACATTTCTTGTTAACAAACTATAGTTTTGGCAAGTTGGTTAGGACATCTACTTTGTGCATGACAAGTCATTTTTCCAACAATTGTTTACAGACAGATTATTTCACTTATAATTCACTGTATCACAATTCCAGTGGGTCAAAAGTTTACATACACTAAGTTGACTGCCTTTAAACAGCTTGTAAAATTCCAGAAAATGATGTCATGGCTTTAGAAGCTTCTGATAGGCTAATTGACATCATTTGAGTCAATTGGAGGTGTACCTGTGGATGTATTTCAAGGCCTACCTTCAAACTCAGTGCCTCTTTGCTTGACATCATGGGAAAATCAAAAGAAATCAGCCAAGACCTCAAAACAAAAATTGAAGACCGACAAGTCTAGTTCATGCTTGGGAACAATTTCCAAACTCCTGAAGGTACCACGTTCATCTGTACAAACAATAGTACGCAAGTATAAACCCCATGGGCCCACAGAGCCATCATACCACTCAGGAAGGAGATGCGTTCTGTCTCCTAGAGATTAATATACTTTGGTGCGAAAAGTACAAATCAATCCCAGAACAACAACAAAGGACCTTGTGGAGATGCTGGAGGAAACGGGTACAAAAGTATCTATATCCACAGTAAAACGAGTCCTATATCGACATAACCTGAAAGGCCGCTCAGCAATGAAGAAACCACTGCTCCAAAACCTCCATAAAAAAGCCAGACTACGGTTTGCAACTGCACATGGGGACAAAGATCTTACTTGTATGTATGTATGTATGTATGTATGTATGTATTGTAACAGTTTAGACTTGAGGTTATTATTTATAGGGGTGCCAGGTAGGTTGTGCCTACCAGAGAAAATATTGGTTTCTCCTTTTGGTTTGGGAGGGAATGCGTCCCATCTGGTCCGTTAAGTCTACACCACTACAAAGGACTTATGTAAAAGTCAGGATGGAAATAAACTTTTCATAAACCCTTAAAACATTGGAAAGAACTTCAAAAACAACTATATTATTTTGCGTGGGTTGTATTAGCAACATCAATGATTACACACACATAATAATATCACAATGAGTTCTGGTTCTTCCAGAAATGTCCTGTACCTCGGGCCTAAAAAGAGTCCAGCCCGGTAAAGGAGTTCAGGTAACTCAAGTGACCTTTGTCACGCAATGTTTGTCCATTCATTCAAGTGTAGCGTAAACCCAGTATTAATCATACAATCAATATAACAGTTATTTTACCACAGAACTTTAAAGCGTATCAACTCTTACTAATTCCTCAACTACAACTAACGACATAAGTCATCACGGTATACATCATATCAAAACAAATGAAATAACGTATACAAAAAGGTGGTAGTCAGACAATCCAATCCGCCAATAGATCTCCAGCGGAGAAAGGCCACGAAGAACGGAGAGGTGTAGTCCACGGACGCAAAGAGTGGATCCGATCCTGGGTAAAACTCTCTTAGGCTACAAAACAGCGGAATAGAGAAGCGTCGGGAACTGAGGGTTGAACACATCCTCATTCACGTCTCCATCACAACCCCACTTTTGCGCAGCTGATGCTGGCTATTTAATTGGGAATTAAAGGGAAAGCGCCCTATTGGAAGGAGCTGCACTGAGACGGTTCAGAAAAATTCAGGGCCGTCACAGTATGTATGTATGTATGTATGTATGTAAACTTCCGACTTCAACTGTATGTGTTTATATAAGCATGACATAGTCAGTGATTGAACAGAGGCTACATTGATTACTCCTGTGTGACTGAGTTACCTGAAGGCGGCCGGCTGGTTGTGACCTCTCCTCTCCTCCCAGGAGGACGGCTTGGAGGTGGGGGTGGGCGGTGCCCAAGTAACAGGCTCCAACACCAGGAAGCACATACTGCAGGTGTCCACCTTCCAGATGACAATACTCATGATCTTCAACAACCGGGAGAAGTCCATGTTTGAGGTACAGCCGCTAATTGAATGCGTAGCACATCAGAATAAAGTCAAGTTTGTAAGGTATTTGGGCAAAGTGATATCTTTATTATATGTGCAGGATGTTCAAGTTTGTGGTCTGGTAATGTCTTTCCCTGAGGGAATAAATAAAGTTATATTGAACTGAAAAAGTTAGACACTCTTGTTTCTCTAAAAAAACAATTTATTCTTTGGTTTCAGCATAGTGCAGTCATGGATCAAAGGATCCCTCTGCCTCATCTCCATCTCTCCTCTTTGTCCCCATCTCTTACTCTGCTGTGTAGGAAATCCAGCAGGAGACAGACATCCCAGAGAGGGAGCTAGTGCGAGCGCTGCAGTCGCTGGCCTGCGGGAAGCCCACCCAGCGGGTCCTCACCAAGGAGCCCAAGTCCAAGGAGATCGAGAACGGTCATGTGTTCACCGTCAACGACCAGTTCACCTCCAAGCTGCACCGCGTCAAGATCCAGACAGGTAGACAAACCCAGTTAGCCATACAGACCGGTCTTGTAGAACACAGATTTAAAGATCTATTGCATGCAAAACCAAAATGGCACAAAAACAACCAGGATTTATTTTGTTTCTACATTGGTTTCTGAAGCATGGCGTTGAACTGTATGCATACCAACCTTCTAGGGTCATTCTAACCACAGAATTATAATGAGATTATATTTCTCTGATTCTACCTCAGATAGTTTTAGTGAAAACACAACTGATCTCCACTCGTCTGGATAGCCCAGCCAAAGATTTACCTGTGTAGCGTGAATTTATTTTTATTTAACTAAGCAAGTTGGTTAAGAACACCAAAGTATATTAATCTCTAGGAGACCGTACGCATCTCCTTCCTGAGTGGTATGATGGCTCTGTGGGCCCATGGGGTTTATACTTGCGTACTATTGTTTGTACAGATGAAAGTCTTATTTACAATGTCGGCCTAACCCGGATGACGCTGTGCCAATTGTGTGCCGCCCTATGGGACTCCCAATCACGGCCGGATGTGATACAGCCTGGATATGAATCAGGGACTGTAGTGATGCCTCTTGTACTTAGATGCAGTGCCTTAGACCGCTGCGCCACTTGGGAGCCCAATGATATAGTCCTGTGCGTGTAGCTGTCATATGAGGTGCCTGGCTGAAACTGGTTTCCTTGTGTTGGTCGCTAGTCGCCGCTAAGCAAGGAGAGACGGACCCGGAGAGGAAGGAAACGCGGCAGAAAGTGGACGATGATAGGAAGCACGAGATCGAGGCGGCCATCGTCCGCATCATGAAGTCTAGAAAGAAGATGCAGCATAACGTGTTGGTAGCAGAGGTCAGTGGAATACAGTGTATGACATTGAGGTCTTTCGGAGTACTTCTGTCTGTACCTCTCAGTAATTAGATGTAAGATCCGGTTCTGATTGTGTCTGTGTTTGTACCATCTCTCCAGGTCACCCAGCAATTGCGATCGCGATTCCTCCCCAGTCCTGTAGTCATCAAGAAGCGCATTGAAGGACTCATTGAGCGGGAATATTTGGCACGGACACCGGAGGATCGCAAAGTGTACACTTATGTAGCATAAGGGCGTGAATTCAATCAAACTTGACACAAAAATAAACAATACTTTTTTTTGGGGGGGGGGGGGGGGGGGGGGGTCTTGTGTTATGTGTATGAACTTGGAAGTTTGTCTGATACTGGGAAGCTTACCTTTTTCATTGGAAAAAAAAGACAAGGTTTTTAAAATATATTTTAGCTAAATGGAGGGATTGGATATAGCTTTGTTACAGTTTCATGTTCCTTATGTGGCCTTGGGGAGAATTTGGGCGGAGAGTGGGAAATGCATCAAATGTACTGCATTTATAAACAAAGGAAAAGTACTGCCCAATAAACAAAGGAAAAGAAAACTAGCATAAACAAAATAATACAAAACATATACCAAGCGACTGTGGGTTGGCTACACAAAGACGAAGAAAATATTTGACATTTCTCCCGTTTTAAATGTTGATGTAAATGTGTTTGTGTTTTTTCGTGGCACCATGCTGGTTGTACAGGTTGTCAGACACTATTGGCCTTTTTTTCCCCCTCTAGGACTTTAATCAAAGAGAAGAGGACATGGATGTTGTTGCTGGTTTGCAGAGAACAGGAGCAGTTGCTTGATAGCATGCTTTATCTTATGGAGTGCTCTATACAAGGTGTATGTTTTTTTCTTTTTCAATGGGGCCTATTGTAAAATTGGATCGTCAGCCCAGAAATATTTCTCTCCTTGGAATTGTAGGTTCTTCCCAATGCAGATCACAAAGGGAAGTTCAATTTTTTCTTATTGCATTTTAATTGGAACCAATTTATCACCATGTTTTAATGTGTATAAATTGTAAATAATTGTACTCACTAAAGTGGACTGTACAGGGCCTAGTTTTCATCATATTAAGTGTAGAAAAATAAATTGTACAACGAAGGGAATTTTGCCTCCTACCTGTTTCACAACTGCCTTGTGTATTCCTCTCTGAGAGCAGAGAAAGCCACACTAAAATTGTCTTTACTGTGAAATATCTGCTCCTCTGACCATAATTTAAGCCTAATGCATAAGGGGAACCACAGTCAAACTGTTACGCAGCCATGAAGAGGAATTCAACATAACCATTTGTATTGCTATCAGCCAACTTTGAGTCTGCACTTGCTTTAGAACTGCAATGTTTCTTACTGAATCCCCTCAAGTGGATGTTATTTCTCAGTGTGCAATTAATTTGGTTGAGGCCACATGACATGGGATAAATGTGCATCTCACAAATAATACAGACAGCTGCTATGACAAGTCAATGTTGATTATTAGAAACATTATTTATTAATGAGACATTTGTGGCCAACAGACGATGCCAATTATAGTCTCCAATGTTCCAGAATGGCTACCACAGAACTAGAATCATTATATTTCCTATGTCTACAAACATGCTAGAACACATCAAGCATGTGGCAATGTAACAAGGGCTAAAATGGGGCATAGGTGCCAGGGTTGTTAATGCTCTTTAACAGAAATGTGACAGATGATGGCCTCATTTTCTCAGGATTCCATTCTCATTTACATTACGGAAGTGGTATTACCTCCTTTGCCCCTCAAAGTCTAGTTAACCCGTCTGGACTATCCTTTGTCTGCTCATACGTGACGGTGAGACGACTGCCATCTGGCGCTATTCTGCATATTATTTTCCTCATTTAGAGTAGGCTAAGCCCTTTCTCCCATTTTTCATTTATCCTGGTCAACTCTGCACGTATTTATTCATGTGCTGGTGAGTAGACACGACTTTTCTATTTATCCTTTTTTTTTTTTTACAGACTTCCTAAATGACATTCTACTCCCTGTATAAAATAGCTATGTCTAAAGGTACCAGTACAGCAGATGACGTCAGTGTCCCAGCTAGAACGATGCTCGTGAAAAAAAAAGACTTTGCTAACGGGCTGACTGAACGGTGTCAATTCTTGTCATCAGTCTAGAAGTTAGGGCCACTACAAAAAAATGTGCTTCTCTCCATAGGACTCGATTGAAGTCCGGTGGCAATTATCGGACAATGCTACGAAGATCGATTCTATTCAACGGAACCGTTGATGAAAACGTGGATTCGGGAGCTGAGACTGCCGAGTAAGTTCCTTAAGCTAGTTAGCTAGCTAGCATTTGTTTGCGGTATCCAAGTACTGGCAAGATGTGAATCATTACCATTTCACTTTGTGCAGTATAAGTTCCCCACCTAAATCTACTTCAGTGTTTTCTATCAACGTTACAGGCGGTGTGATTAGCTAACGTTAGTAATTTAAAACGAGTCACATACAACTTAGTGGGTGGGAATCACTAGCTAGCTTCAATAGCTAAAGATAGCTTGCCGAACGTTTTTGCATGCAACATCAGCCCAAACAGGCAATTGTAAATGGTCAACCTCTTTCTGGTCTAAATTAGCTAGGTAGCTACAGTTACACTTATAATCTTATTGTGTCAACTTACAAGTAAGATAACTTAATGTGGTTTACTAACCTTAACTAGCTAGCATTTTTGTTTTACTGTTGGCTTGATTGTTGCTGTTTAGTTACCAGCTGGGCTTCTAACTCACCACATTGCCGTTGTCATAGTAACGAAAGATGCATGTTTCCACGGCGAGATGACACTGATGGGCTAGGAACGTACAGAGAAGGAGCTGCCAGATATTCGTGTTGTCTCTCTTATGTCTGTTTTGTCCTATATTTTTATTTAATGTATTCTTAATCCCAGCCCCTGTCCCCGCAGGAGGTCTTTTGGAAGGCCATCATTGTAAATTATAATTTGTTCTTAACTGACTTGCCTAGTTAAACACAGGTTAAATCATGGCTAAGGGCGGTATCCAAGCACTCCGCGTTGCATCGAGCATAAGAACAGCCCTTAGCCATGGTATATTGGCCATTTACCACAAACCTACGAGGTGCCGTATTGCTAATAGGCTAATTATATTCTGGCCACCGACAAGCTCAGGAACAAATTGGCTGGAGGTCAAACCTAGTTGCCAAACCCTGTTGTATATTTAAGCAATAACGAGGTGGTGTGGTGTGAATTCACATTATAAACTGGTTGGTTCGACCCCTGAATGCTGATTGTCTGACAGCCGTGGTATATCAGGGGTATGACAAAATATGTATTTTTACTGCTCTAATTACATTGGTAACCAGTTTATAATAGCAAATAGGTTACTAGCTGCCCAATTCATAGCCCTACACTACACATTTAACTTGGTTATTGGGCAAATCAATTCAATGACTCATCATTTCTTTCTGATTAGTGGTAAAATCACCTATGTCTGTTAACCGTTAATCGGTTAGGGTTGGTCATGCTTATGCTTATCGGTCTATAGGACATTTGCATAATTTTGTGGAATTAAATTGGTGCTATTACAATTTTCTGCGGCCTTTGAAGCATTCTAGTACAGTTAAATAGTTGTAACACACACACACTGACCAAAACATTATTTTGTTGGCATTTACTTTTCCCCCATTACCAGTAAAACATCATCAAAACATTTCTCTCACTTACTTGCTGTGCTGTTTCGTTGTTCAGTCTCAACCAGGATTTCATCATACATGTCAAGCAGTGAAGTTTCAGCTCTGTCCGTGGCCTCTCTTCCTCGGTGCGCACTGTCACTGTGTCCGTTTCCAACCCAGACAGGATGACCCCATCAGTGAATCAACCCACTCAGGTGATGCACCCCCTCCAGGGACGGCATGAGAGAGCCCCAGTAAGCCAGTGACTCAACCCCTGTAATAGGGTTAGAGGCAGAGAATCCCAGTGGAAAGAGGGGAACCGGCCAGGCAGAGACAGCAAGGGCGGTTCGTTGCTCCAGAGCCTTTCCGTTCACCCTCCCACTCCTGGGCCAGACTACACTCAATCATATGACCCACTGAAGAGATGAGTCTTCAGTGGAGACTTAAAGGTTGAGACCGAGTTTGCGTCTCTGACATGGGTAGGCAGACCGTTCCATAAAAATGGAGCTCTATAGGAGAAAGCCCTGCCTCCAGCTGTTTGCTTAGAAATTCTAGGGACAATTAGGAGGCCTGCGTCTTGTGACCGTAGCGTACGTGTAGGTATGTACGGCAGGACCAAATCAGAGAGATAGGTAGGAGCAAGCCCATGTAATGCTTTGTAGGTTAGCAGTAAAACCTTGAAATCAGCCCTTGCTTTGACAGGAAGCCAGTGTAGAGAGGCTAGCACTGGAGTAATATGATAAATTTTTTTTTGTTCTAGTCAGGATTCTAGCAGCCGTATTTAGCACTAACTGAAGTTTATTTAGTGCTTTATCCGGGTAGCCGGAAAGTAGAGCATTGCAGTACTCTAACCTAGAAGTGACAAAAGCATGGATTAATTTTTCTGCATCATTTCTGGACAGAAAGTTTCTGATTTTTGCAATGTTACGTAGATGGAAAAAAGCTGTCCTTGAAATGGTCTTGATATGTTCTTCAAAAGAGAGATCAGGGTCCAGAGTAACGCCGAGGTCCTTCACAGTTTTATTTGAGACGACTGTACAACCATTAAGATTAATTATCAGATTCAACAGAAGATCTCTTTGTTTCTTGGGACCTAGAACAAGCATCTCTGTTTTGTCCGAGTTTAAAAGTAGAAAGTTTGCAGCCATCCACTTCCTTATGTCTGAAACACATTCTTCTAGCAAGGGCAATTTTGGGGCTTCACCATGTTTCATTGAAATGTACAGCTGTGTGTCATCCGCATAGCAGTGAAAGTTAACATTATGTTTTCGAATAACATCCCCAAGAGGTAAAATATATAGTGAAAACAATAGTGGTCCTAAAACGGAACCTTGAGGAACACCGAAATTTACAGTTGATTTGTCAGAGGACAAACCATTCACAGAGACAAAATGATATCTTTCTGACAGATAAGATCTAAACCAGGCCAGAACTTGTCCGTGTAGACCAATTTGGGTTTCCAATCTCTCCAAAAGAATGTGGTGATCGATGGTATCAAAAGCAGCACTAAGGTCTAGGAGCACGAGGACAGATGCAGAGCCTCGGTCCGATGCCATTAAAATGTAATTTACCACCTTCACAAGTGCCGTCTCAGTGCTATGATGGGGTCTAAAACCAGACTGAAGCATTTCGCATACATTGTTTGTCTTCAGGAAGGCAGTGAGTTGTTGCGCAACAGCCTTTTCTAAAATTTTTGAGAGGAATGGAAGATTCGATATAGGCCGATAGTTTTTTATATTTTCTGGGTCAAGGTTTGGCTTTTTCAAGAGAGGCTTTAATACTGCCACTTTTAGTGAGTTTGGTACACATCCGGTGGATAGAGAGACGTTTATTATGTTCAACATAGGAGGGCCAAGCACAGGAAGCAGCTCTTTCAGTAGTTTAGTTGGAATAGGGTCCAGTATGCAGCTTGAAGGTTTAGAGGCCATGATTATTTTCATCATTGTGTCAAGAGATATAGTACTAAAACACTTGAGCGTCTCTCTTGATCCTAGGTCCTGGCAGAGTTGTGCAGACTCAGGACAACTGAGCTTTGAAGGAATACACAGATTTAAGGAGGAGTCTGTAATTTGCTTTCTAATAATCATAATATTTTCATCAAAGAAGTTCATGAATTTATCACTGCTAAAGTGAAAGTCGCTTTGCGACAGTATCAAAAAGGAATTTCGGATTGTTCTTATTTTCCTCAATTAAGTTAGAAAAATAGGATGATCGAGCAGCAGTAAGGGCTCTTTGGTACTGCACAGTACTGTCTTTCCAAGCTAGTCGGAAGACTTCCAGTTTGGTGTGGCGCCATTTCCGTTCCAATTTTCTGGAAGCTTGCTTCAGAGCTCGGGTATTTTCTGTGTACCAGGGAGCTAGTTTCTTATGAGAAATGTTTTTAGTTTTTAGGGGTGCAACTGCATCTAGGGTATTGCGCAAGGTTAAATTGAGTTCCTCAGTTAGGTGGTTAACTGATTTTTGTCCTCTGGCGTCCTTGGGTAGACAGAGGGGATCTGGAAGGACATCAAGGAATTTTTTTTTTTGTAAATTGAAATTTGCTATCGTAAATGTTAGCAACACCTCCGCCTTTTGCGGGATGCACGGGGGATATGGTCACTAGTGTAGCCAGGAGGTGAGGCCTCATTTAACACAGTAAATTCATCAGGCTTAAGCCATGTTTCAGTCAGGCCAATCACATCAAGATTATGATCAGTGATTAGTTCATTGACTATAATTGCCTTTGAAGTAAGGGATCTAACATTAAGTAGCCCTATTTTGAGATGTGAGATATCATGATCTCTTTCAATAATAACAGGAATGGAGGTGGTCTTTATCCTAGTGAGATTGCTAAGGCGAACACCACCATGTTTAGTTTTGCCCAACCTAGGTCGAGGCACAGACACGGTCTCAATGGTGATAGCTGAGCTGACTACACTATGCTGGCAGGCTGGCTAACAGCCAGTATGGCACCGATTTTGCCTTCTGGAAAATGTGTCAGGACGCGTCATAACCTTTTTGTTTTGATATCTTAGAAATTTGTCCCTTCTGAAAACCACCAGGTGGCTCTGTAGTACAGCTTTGAATGCTGGGTCTGGCTGTCACAGCCTTCTCCACTGAAAACATGTTCTGCCAGTTCAACTTTTCTCTAGCCAGTTACGGCCCATCAGTGCAGGTCTGTCTCCTTTTGACAATTACTAATGGCAAAGTCGCATTTTGTTTTTAATACTACACTGGCTCTTTAACATACCCTAGCGAAGGAATGTTCTAACCTGATTAGGTAGTCAACGCAGTTACAGGTTTCTTTAACTACAGGTGAGACAGAGCAATGGTAACACACTCCTGAGACCAGAGAAACAGCGGCCCCTGTCTAACTGCATGTCCAAATCCTTTCCATCCAAATTCTTGCCATTGGAAGTAGTGTAAACTGTATTCACTGCATTTACATGACTTGAGCCTCTTGCTTTCCCTGAATATTCCAAGAACACCAGGGAGTTAACTCCATTGACAATGCAATCTCACATGCCTTTCTGAATGTTAGATCCTTCTCTGCTAGCATCTTGTGCTGTATAGTTTCAGAGCACAGTCAAATTCAAATAAAAAATTGTATCTGTCACATACACATTGTTAGCATATGTTAATGTGAGTGTAGCGAAATGCTTGTGCTTCTAGTTCCGGCAGTGCAGTAATATCTAACAAATTCACAATGATTGCCTTACATTGTGTGTGTAAGGGGATGGAATAAGAATATGTACATATATGGATGTGTGATGGCTGTGCGGCACAGGCAAGATGCAATAGATGGTATAAAATACAGTTTATACATATGAGTAATGTAGGATATGTAAACATTATTAAAGTGGCATTATTTAAAGTGACTAGTGATACCATTTATTAAAGTGGTCAGTGATATGAGTCTGTATGTTTGAAGCAGCCTCTGTGTTAGTGATTGCTGTAAGATAGAAGCTGTTTTTCAGTCTCTCGGTCCCAGCTTTGATGCACCTGTACTGACCTCGCCTTCTGGATGATAGCGGGGTGAACAGGCAGTGGTGGTTGTTGTCCTTGATGATATTTTTGGCCTTCCTGTGGCATCGGGTGCTGTAGGTGTCCTGGAGGGCAGGTAGTTTGCCCCCGGTGATGCATTGTGCAGACCGCACTACCTTCTGGAGAGCCTTGCGGTTGAAGGCTGTGCAGTTGCCGTACCAGGCTGTGATACAGCTCGACAGGATGCTCTCGATTGTGTATCTGTAGAAGTTTTAGGTGACAAGCCAAACTTCTTCAGCCTCCTTCACCACGCTGTCTGTGTGGGTGGACCATTTCAGTTTGTCCGTGATGTGTACACAGAGGAACTTAACTTTCCACCTTCACTACTGTCCCGTCAATGTGGATAGGGGGGTGCTCCCTCTGCTGTTTCCCGAAGTCCACAATCATCTCCTTTGTTTTGTTGATATTGAGTGAGTTTTTTTCCTGACATCACACTCCGAGGGCCCCCACCTCCTCCATATAGGCTGTTTTGTTGTTTTTGGTAATCAAGCCTACCATTGTAGTGTCGTCTGCAAACTTGATGATTGAGTTGGAGGCGTGCATGGCCACGCAGTCATGGGTGAACAGGGAGCACAGGAGAGGGCTGAGAAAGCACCCTTGTGGGGACTCTTGAGGAGCAGCGGGGTGGAGATGTTGTTTCCTACCTTCACCACCTGGGGGCAGCCCGTCAAAGTCCAGGACCCAGTTGCACAGGGTGGGTTCGAGACCCAGTGCCTCAAGCTCAATGATGAGCTTGGAGGGAACTATGGTGTTGAATGCTGAGCTGTAGTCAATGAACAGCATTCTTACATAGGTATTCCTCTTGTCCAGATGGAAAAGGGCAGTGTATTGGCGATTACATCGTCTGTGGATCTATTGGAGTGGTTCTAGGGTATCCGGTAGGATGGAGATGATCCTTGACGAGTCTCTCAAAGCACTTCATGATGACAGAAGTGACTGCTACAGGGCAATAGTCATTTAGTTCAGTTACCTTTGCTCTCTTGGGAACAGTCCACAGCATTCTCACGTAGGTGTTCTTTTTGTCCAGGTGGGAAAGTGCAGTGTGGAGTGCAATAGAGACTGCGTCATGTTGGTGCATCCCTAATTAATAGGCCTACCTACTCTATTAAAATATATTCATCATACTTTATTTCTCTAATGCCAAACTAGTGAGTCTTGTTTGCAACAAAAATCGCAGTTTACCAAGAATTGTCTGAGAATCTGAGCATGCTACTTTTCAAAAGTAGATTTTTCACCCTGGACATGAGGCCCGAGTCCCGATGCAGAAAGGAGGTAGGCCTATTTAAGGAGTGCACGTGTAGCCATGAAGTGCTTTGAAAGGTTGGTCATGGCTCACATCAACACCATCATCCCAGAAACCTTAGACCTACTCCAGTTTGCATATTGCCTCAACAGATCCACAGATGACGCAATCTCTATTGCACTCCACACTGCCCTTTCCCACCTGGACAAAAAGAACACATACGTGAGAATGCTGTTCATTGATGGCCTCCCGAGTGGCACAGTGATCTAAGGCACTGCATCGCAGTGCTAGCTGTGCCACTAGAGATTCTGGTTCAAGTCGAGGTTCTGTCTCAGCCAGCCGCGACCGGGAGACCCATGGGGCACAATTGGCCCAGCGTCGCCCGGGTTAGGGGGAGGGTTTGGCCGGCAAGGATGTTCTTGTCCCATCGCGCTCTAGTGACTCCTGTGGCGGGCCAGGCGCAATGCACGCTGACACAGTCGCCAGGTGTACATTGTTTCCTCCGACACATTGGTGCGGCTGGCTTCCGGGTTAAGCGGGCATTGTGTTTCGGAGGACGCACGGCTCTCAACCTTTGCCTCTCCTGAGTCCATACGGAAGTTGCAGCGATGGGACAAGGCTGTAACTACCCATTTGGATACCACGATATAGGGGTCAAAAAAATAAATAAATGCTGTTCGTTCACTACAGCTCAGCGTTCAACACCATAGTGCCCTCAAAACACATCACCAAGCTAAGGACCCTGGGACTAGACATCCCTCTGCATTTGGATCCTTCCTGACGGGCCTTCCTCAGGTGGTAAGGGTAGGCAACAAGACATCTTCCACACTGATCCTCAACACAGGGGGCCATGACTGCATGGCCAAGCATGACTCCAACACCATCAAGTTTGCCGACGACACAACGGTGGTAGGCCTGATCACCTACAACGATGAGACCGCTTATAGGGAGGTGGTCAGGGACCTGGCAGTGTTGTGCCAGGACAACAACCTCTCCCTCAATGTGATTAAGACAAAGGAGATTATCATGGACTACAGGAAAAGCAGGGGCGAGCAAGCCCCCATTATCATTGATGGGGCTGAAGTGGAGCAGTTTGAGAGCTTCAAGTTCCTTGGTGTCCACATCACCAACAAACTAACATGGTCCAAACACAACAAGACGGTCATGAAGAGGGCCTATTCCCCTCAGGAATGGCCAAGCTTCCTGCCATCCATAACCTCTATACCAGGCGGTGTCAGAAGAAGGCCCTAAAAAGACTCCAGCCACCCTAGTCATAGACTGTTCTCTCTGCTACTGCACGGCAAGGGGTACCGGAGTGCCAACTCTAGTTACAAAAGGCTTCAACCTCTTAAGGATCATACCCCTTTTTTCAATTTTCGCCTAAATTGACATACCCAAATCTAACTGCCTGTATCTCAGGACCTGAAGCAAGGATATGCACATTCTTGATACTTCAAAGTGTTGTTTCCTTTCAAATGGTGTGTGAAATTAATGTAGGAGAATATAACATATTAGATCTGGTAAAAGATGATACAAACAAAATAAATGCGTCGTCCAGAAAGGCCATAAATGTATTATTGCAGTTTAGCCGCTATTTTGATTTTGGCCACACAGTGTGTGCAATGTTTCAGATTGATCCAGCGAAGCATGGCAATACTGGATAATATTTAATATAAATTCTACCCAAATGTGCTGAATTGGTCAATTTAATATATATATATTTTCAAATACATAACTATAGAGAACATACAAAAATTATATGGTAATACACAATTTAAGTTTACACACTCACAGGAATGTCAAACATGATGGATCATTAGTGTATAAGCTACCTTTTCACACGTCTAGATGGCCAGGCGTGGGTGTGGAGCCAGAGACAGCAGGGGTTCAATCTGTAGAACCCAGCTCCTACATTTTGAATATAAAAATGGATTTGATCAAACAAAAACTATGCTACATTTTATCTCCTGGACCCTCAGGATGTAAGTACACTACCGTTCAGAAGTTTGGGGTCACTCAGAAATGTCCTTGTTTTTGAAAGAAAAAAGTGTTGACATTGTTAATGTTGTAAATGACTATTGTAGCTGGAAACGGCAGATTTTTTAAAATGGAATTATCAGCAACCATCACTCCTGTGTTCCAATGGAACGTTGTGTTAGCTAATCCAAGTTTATCATTTTAAAAGGCTAATTGATCATTAGAAAACATTTTTTGCAATGATGTTAGCACAGCTGAAAGCTGTTGTGCTGATTTTAAAAGAAGTAATAAAACTTGCCTTCTTTGGACTAGATGAGTATCTGGAGCATCAGCATTTGTCGGTTTGATTACAGGCTCAAAATGGCTAGACTGGCCAATAAAAATAAATTTAAGATGGGCAAAAGAACACACTGGACAGAGGAACTCTGCCTAGAAGGCCAGCATCCCGGAATCGCCTCTTCACTGTTGACTTTGAGACTGTCATGCTAATCACCTTAGCGCATGTTAGCGCAACCGTCCCGATATAGGGACACCCATCCTGTAGAGGCTAATTGAGTTTATACAAACTTCTGACCCACTGGGAATGTGATGAAAGAAATAAAAGCTGAAATAAATCACTAATATTATTCTGGCATTTCACATTCTTAAAATAAAGTGGTGATCCTAATTCACCTAAAACAGGGATTTTTTATTAGGATTAAATGCCAGGAATTGTGAAAAACTGAGTTTAAATGTATTTAGCTAAGGTGTATGTAAACTTCCAACTTCAACTCTATATACAGGGGGTCCGGATTCGAGTCAATGTGGGTTGGTACAGGCTAGTCGAGGTAATATGTACATGAAGGTAAGGGTAAAGTGACTATGCATAGATAATAAACCACGAGTAGCAGGGGGGGTAGTAGCCATTTGATTAGCTGTTTAGCAGTCTTATGGGCTTAGGGGTGGAAGCTGTTATTAACTTGGGTCAAATGTTTCGGGTAGCCTTCCACAAGCTTCCCACAATACGTTGGGTGAATTTTGGCCCATTCCTCCTGACAGAGCTGGTGTAACAGAGTCAGGTTTGTAAGGCCTCCTTGCTTGCACACACTTTTTCAGTTCTTCCCACAGATGTTGTATAGGATTGAGGTCAGGGCTTTGTGATGGCCACTCCAATACCCTGACTTTGTTGTCCTTAAGCCATTTTGCCACAATTTTGGAAGTATGCTTGGGGTCATTGTCCATTTGGAAGACCCATTTTACGACCAAGCTTTAACTTCCTGACTAATATCTTGATGTTGCTTCAATATATCCACATAATTTTCCATCCTCATGACGCCATCTATTTTGAGAAGTGCACCAGTCCCTCCTGCAGCAAAGCACCCCCACAACATGATGCTGCCACCCCCGTGCTTCACGGTTGGGATGGTGTTCTTCGGCTTGTAAGCCTCCCCCTTTTTCCTCCAAACATAATGATGGTCATTATGGCCGAACAGTTCTATTTTTGTTTCATCGGACCAGAAGACATTTCTCCAAAAAGTATGATCTTTGTCCCCATGTGTAGTTGCAAACTGGCTTTTTTTTATGGCTGTTTTGGAGCAGTGTCTTCTTCCTTGCTGAGTTGCCTTTTAGGTTGTCGATATGGGACTTGTTTTACTGTGGCTATATATACTTTTGTACCTGTTTCCTCCAGCATCTTCACAAGGTCCTTTGCTGTTGTTCTGAGATTGATTGGCACTTTTTGCACCATAGTACATTCATCGCTAGTAGACAGAACACGTCTCCTTCCTGAGCGGTAGGATGGCTGCGTCGTCCCATGGTGTTTATACTTGCGTACTATTGTTTGTACAGATTAACGTGGTACCTTCAGGCATTTGGAAATTGCTCCCAAGGTCAAACCAGACTTGGGGGGGGGGGTCTACAATTTATTTTCTGAGGTCTTGGCTGATTTTCTTTTGATTTTCCCATGAAGTCAAGCAAAGAGGCACTGAGTTTGAAGGTAGGCCTTGAAATACATCCACAGGTACACCTCCAATTGACTCAAATGATGTCAATTAGCCTATCAGAAGCTTCTAAAGCCATGACATTTTCTGGAATTTTCCAAGCTGTTTAAAGGCAGTCAACTTAGTGTATGTAAACTTTTGACCCACTGGAATTGTGATACAGTGAAATAATCTGTCTGTAAACAATTGTTGGAAAAATGACTTGTCATGCACAAAGTAGATGTCCTAACCGACTTGACAAAAAAAATAATTTGATTTTGATGTTCGTATAATGGAAAAGGGAAAACTTCCGATTTATGTTTGCCGTACAAGAGGAAATCTTAGCATTTCTCACACATCACATAGGCCTAAACAAAACAGAAAACACTGTGCGCCATTTTAATTGTCTAATTTCTATGACCTGATGGGAGATCAAAGCAGTGGTGGTCTGGGCTTGTAATTGTGGCGAACTTTGCGCTGTATAGCGCATTTTTTCAGTACGTGAAGGGGATCCAATCAGTTTAGATTCCGTGAAGAAAAAAATAGGCCACTCCAGTGTTATGTAATAGCCTATACATTATTATTTTTTTACCCCCTTTTCTCCCCAATTTCGCGGTATCCAATTGTTAGTAACTACTATCTTGTCTCATCGCTATCACTACGGGCTCGGGAGAGACGAAGGTCGAAAGCCATGCGTCCTCCGAAACACAACCCAACCAAGCCGCACTGCTTCTTAACACAGCGCGCATCCAACCCGGAAGCAAGCCGCACTAATGTGTTGGAGGAAACGCCGTGCACCTGGCGACCTGGTTAGCGCGCAGTGCGCCCAGCCCGCCACAGGAGTCGCTAGTTCGCGATGAGACAAGGATATTTTTTTTCCCGCTATATTAATTGTAATTACAAGTTGCACATCAAATTATTTAGGGTTATATGATTGTCTGCTCTGCCATTCCTCTCCATCACACTAGGGCTGCCAAGAATATAGGTTTGCTATAAGATGTAAATGGGGAAGATGAAAATGAATGAAAAAATATATTAAATGGCTCCTGACTACCAAGAGATGTATGTAGTGAGAAGAGCCCTTCCAAAAATACATTTAAAATCGTGTTTTAATGCAACAACAACAAAATCCAGTGCGGCTTTACTTCCTGGCTATAATGACTCTTCTCTGCATGTTCCTAGCTGCCATGGTGCCTACATTTGATTTCAAGCATGAGGGGTAGCTGGCTCCTAGATCATTTACTTCTGAACAGATTATGGTACAAAGATGTATTTTTAGCGCGTGGTAAAACAATGGCTTATTGATTTGTTTTTCCATTATGTGTTTTTGGAATTGTCTTTATAATTGTCTGCCACTCACTTATTTTCTAGATCTGATTGCAGTAAGATGACATCAAGCAGTAAGTATTAACCATTTATATTTCAGTTGCACATGTACTTTGTTGGTGTCTCTTCTGATACAGACAATATTCTGTTCAAACTGACTGTCTTATTCTGTAATGTCAGTGGAAGGGTTTTCCCTCAGTTTCACTGTGATCCTCATGTCTTGGTTCATACCTCCCTAACCTTGTTCCTCTGTGGCTGTGTTGTCAGGTGAGCTACTGGCCAGTCGGGTCCAGGAGCCCCTGATGATGAGCATGCACCTGCTGGCCAACCCTGGGGACTCGCTCCTGCTGCAGCACACCCTGGACCGCCTCCTCCGCTGGGTGTGCCCCAGCCTGCGCCTCTTCCATGTCTCTGAACGGGCCTGCCCCCTCCGCGACTATGCCCGCTCCCGCTTGTGCCCCGTGGCCGGGTACCCCTCCCTGGCTGTGACTGTCTTCCTCCATGAGGCCTATGGCGAGGAGCGCATCCTCCGGGTGCTGGACTTCCTACAGCGCCCACCCTGGCAGTACCACCACACGGAGAGCTGCGGTGGGAGGACCGGGGGCGTCCACATTACCTCCTCCACCTCCCCGGCCAATGCCCTGCTCCGGCCCTACCTCCTGCCCAGCCGAGACTTCTACAGCCTGGGCACGGGGATGCCTGTGTGGGGGGTGCGCCCGGTGCACTGCGGCGGGGAGATGCTGCGGGTGACGCTCTACAGCAGCTACGATAACTTTGACGACGCGGTGCGGCTTTATGAGACAGTGCTGCAGAGGCAGGTGGAGGAGCAGAAGACTGGGTTCTGTTGGTTTACGCTCTACACGGAACCGGGGCTGTGTCTGCAGCTGGCTCTCAAACAGCTCTCCCCAGGGGTCAGGGTGGAGGCCTGCAACTCAGCTGTGCTGCAGTTCAGGGTAGAGGAGATGGGTCAGCTCGTGCCCCTGCTGCCCAATCCGTGCACGCCCATCAGCGCCACACGCTGGCAGACCGAAGACCTGGACGGGAACAAGATACTCTTCCAGGTATTTTAATTGACATGACACTATTTCCTATATTGCACTACAATACTTTTATTCAGACTCCTGTGCGGATCTGTGGTCAGAGATGGTGCCAGTAATATATAGATGGAAATAAGCTACCGTGTATTTTATGTAATGCCTTTTGTCTTACCTTCGCCACATTGCGTCGTCTTGCTGCATTTCTTTCCCTACATTTAAATGATGAGACGTGTGAAGCCCAGTTGCTTCTCGAGATGGAAATATGTTTGGGTTTAGAGTTGTGGTAAATGTTTAGCTGCTATGTGAAACCTCTGTGGTTTCTGCCCCCTGAGGAGCGATTGGAAGCAATTCTCTATGGCTGTGAAAACACCAGAGGCGGCTGGTGGGAGGAGCTATGAGGACGGGCTGGAATGGTATCAAACAAATGGAAACAATGTGTTTGACTCCGTTTCGTTGATAAAATTCCAGCCTTTACAATGAGCCCCTCCTATATTTCCTCCCACCAGCCTCCTCTTGAAAACGTGTAACGCTGGATGAAGTTACTCTATGATTATCTTTTAGTTACAGTGAGACTACTGTTCTGCATTCAGGCTGATTGTCTTGTAAAACCATCAGGATAAAGAGCAAAATAATGTAAATGCAGTCTGTGTGCAGCACAGAGATGCAGCGAGCTCCAGAAGTATTGGGACAGTGACACATTTGTTGTTGTTTTGGCTCTGTACTCCAGCACTTTGGATTTGAAATGATACAATGACCAGGATATTTTCATCCATATTCGGATGAACCGTTTAGAAATTACAGAACTTTTTGAACATGGTTCCCCCATTTTAGGAGACTTAGGTGTATTAAATTAGTCAAAAGTGTAGTATTTGGTCCCATATTCAGAGTGAGCAATGATTACATCAAGCTTGTTGGATGCATTTGCTCTTGGTTTTGGTTGGGTTTCAGATTATTTTGTGGCCAATAGAAAACTTTCCAAAAGGAAGTAACAAACGAAGTTGCAAGAGGAACATAAACTGGGGATAAACCAAATAAAAGGTTGCGCTCAAACAACCCATGTCTCTATATCACCTGTCCCCTCCCTGGCCTAGGGAGGGGACAAGGCTTAAATACCCTACCCTCAATATGGACCGTACCATTATTAACCAATCATCAATTAGCAGGTTTAAATACAGGCATGAAATCACAAACTGATTCAGGCAATAATCAATATTAATAATCAAAACAAACAGCAAATGCATCCAACAATTTTGGAGTCACAAGCTTGATGTAATCATTGCGTGCTATGAATATGGGACCAAATACAACATTTTTGACTACTTTAATACATAAAAGTGATTTTGTTCCAATACATTTGGTTCCCTAAAATGGGGGGATGATGTACAAAAAGTGCTATACTTTCAAAAAGGTTCACCCGATATGGCTGAAAATACCCTCAAATTAAAGCTGACAATCTGTACTTTAACCTCATAGGTATTGTATCATTTCAAATCCAAAGTTCTGCAGTACAGAGCCTAAACAACAAAACATGTCACAGTCTCAATACTTTTGGAGCTCACTGTATATCACTGCACTGTATATCACTGCAAATACAATATTTTTGGTTATGGAAAATGTATTTCACAGCGGTATAGATAGTACAATGATTCTCTACACTGTACTTGGTTGTTTTGTCACAGAAACTGAAATTAGGCAAACTATTAGAATTTTAGCAACCAGGAAATGGCGGGGCGATTTCTGCATAGTGCATCTTTAATTGGAACTTAGGTTTGTTTTTCCTGTCTCTGTGGGCTCCATAATTGTTGAACCTTCCATTCCTTTCACCTCAAGTCTTCTAGAGAAAGTTAAGACTGTCAATCTCTGTCCCCCAGGTGAAAGCCCCAGAGCAGCCTCAGCGACCCCTGACCTGTGCCTTCCCTCTGACCTGCCCCAGCATCTCGCCCAGAGGGCTATTGAGGAGCGTCGTGTCCACCCCGCCAGCAGCCCACGCCCTGCAGCCCTGCAGCCTGATGACCCCAGTGACCCGTCCAGGGAACAGGCCACGCACCGACCCAAGCCTGGATAGGCCTGTTTTACCCGGGGGTCTGCGGTGTGGGGGAGGGGTGGAGAGCATGGGCTCAGACAGCTGCTATAGCACCCCTCCAGGCAGCTCCTGCTACTCATCTCAGCGTAGCAGCCCCGCCACGCTATCTGTTAACCACCCCCACGAATCCTCCCCTCTCTCATGCTCCGCCTCCCCGGCGCGGCCCTCCCTGTCCATCTCCCATCTACTGCTGGAGGAGGAGGAAGAGCCTGAGACCAACGTGGACACGGGTGTCCCCGTGACAACGACCCCGCGCTTGGACACAGACTTCACCATGGCGACCAGCTCGAGGGACACAGGCGTCTCGGTGACGCCGCGTTCTGAGAGACCAGCCGCTGTGGGGGCCTCTTCCCTGGAGAGCCTGGCAAGGGAGCTGAGTGCCTGTCTACCGGAAGCTCACACACCTCCACCCCACCACAGGACTTGGGTTGTGAGCAGCTCTACCAAAGCTGCCAGTCCCGGGTGCAAGGCAGGGTCACAAGCCTGGGATAGCGGTGTTATCAGCTGGGCATCGCCAGGTGAGCGCTACTCCAGAGGGCCTGTGGGGCCACAGACTCCTGCTAAGCCAGCAGCAAAGGCTCTGTCATCCACACACAATATAGACCCAATAGATGAGTTCTTCATCTGACTCCTTTCTGCAGTGTAAGCAGGCATGCAGTTGTAGGACATTTTGTCACTATCTAACATAATGTAACTTGATGTTGCCTCCAGAGAGAGACTGGGAAGCTCATTGGATAGGCCTGTTTTACCCGGGGGTCTACGGTGTGGGAGACACAAAGGACCTAACTTCCTGGTGCTCAGACCGTCATGCCAGTCTAGGTTTGCGTCCAAAATGTCACCCTATCCCCTATGCAGGGCTGGTGGGCTCTAGTCAAAAGTAGTGCGCAGTAGGGAATAGGGCGCCCTTTTGGACGCAAACTAGCTAGGCTAGGACGGGTAAAGCCTATAGTAAATGAAACACCCAGGGATTTCAGATGCACAATTATTGTATAACTAACTAGGCTACTATGCATTTTATTACCAGTGGAAGTAGAAATGGATACAAATATGTGCCGTGAGTGGGTAGATACATGTGGTTGTCTGTGCACTGTGAAAGCTGATCTGTGTGGCATCGGAATGGTAGCGTATCTGAGTGAACTAAATCCTTACCCCAAGAATGCACTGTCTATTAGGTCTGACTCCTGGCTCAGAGGTTAGTATTGTACAGTATCATTATCCTATTTTTCTAGAATTAACACATTGTATTTCAACAATGACTTGTATCTTCTAATACAATACTAAACCATTGGTTGTATTGAGTAGACCTTGCCAAACCACTGTGTTGAAAGGACACATTTTGATAAGACATTAAATGCTGATAATTCATTTATTTTCTGGGAAACTTTTTCGTAAAGCTGCTTGTTTCAAGGACTGTGTTTAGGCTACATATTTTTGTAATCTGTGTTTTCAAAGATGGATTGAAGACTAGAATACAACGAAAGACTAGAGAGCTAAGAGATACTGCTTGTCTGAGATGATACTCTATACATTATTAACAAAGTGTTGGCTGACATTACCTTGAGGCCTTGCAAGGCTGTCTATAACTGTTTACCAAACTGATCGTCTAGAGGCCGATTTCTTAGACCAATTAGCATAAACTTGGACTAAAAAGTGCCTTTTAGTCCAGAACTATGCGTAATCTGTGTCCCGGAAACCATCCCTTAATAATTTAAGGAATTTAAAGACGTGAGTTGTGAAATAGGATGGTTGTTGTTTAACCATGTTCCTAAAAACAATTATGAACCAGCATTATGCATCACTAAATTATTATTGACTATTCCCACTAATTTGGGAATATACTGTCATTTGTTTCAGATTGTTTTTAAGACGTGATGAGGAATGTAACTCCAATACCTTTTGTACTGATGCATTGGGTATCATCTATTGAGGCCTGTTTATACATGGTGCTAACATCTGTACAGGTCTTGTCCACATTCTGATTGTGACCACATTTTTTGACTGGTGTAAGACTATTAAAATAACCGATTGTGATCAGATCTTCCTGACCACCTTCGGAGGGAGTCGGGGACAAATTGATTGGTTGGACAAAAGCACAGTGAGCAGAGTTTGGTATTGAGGATGTTAGTGCTGGTCCGGGTGGGTGGTGTTTGCAGTGGGTGAAAGTGATTGCATCTGTTTTGAAACCGGGATGTCCCGCCGGGTACCCCATTCAAAGCCGATGTTGAAGTTGGCTCAGAACAAAGTGATGTAGGCCTATGTCAAGCACATGAAGTAGTGACTTAGGGCTGGCTGGAGTCAATCTGTTTCGCAGAAGTATTACGGAATATCCAGGTTATATCTCAATTTAAAGGCGATATTCCCGCGTTCACGGAGACTGCATTCACGGTAAATGCTGCATATTTTCAGCTCAATCAGAACTTGCCTTTACATTTTAACGCTGATCTTCCGCGATACAGATTTAATCCACCCCTTAGGAGTTTTTACATGTGAAAGTGTTGTTCGCTCTTGATAAATCCCAATGCAACTTTATAATCTACTGATATAGGAAATAACTAACTCACTGACCTTTAAAAAATCTAATAAAAAGTGTTAGGATGCTCTCCCCCTTACTGGCACAGAAGGTCACAGGTTCTAATCTTGCCGATGCCCTTTCTCAAAAAAGGTATATTTATATTTATTGGACACTTAAACTAGGAATATTCTTTGTTTAGTATCAGCAACGCTGCTGGATAAGTATACATTTGGAATAGGTCAGTTTCAGTAGACAAAATGTCTTATACAGTACTCTACATTTTACAAGTCTGTAATAAAATAATTTAACCACTGGAAGGCGGCAGTGTTCCAAAGAAGTTATCACACGCGATTTTATAGAAATAACTTTTACTTTGTCTCAAAAAAGTGAATTACACATTGTTGGTTTTGTTGAATATCTTAAATGTACAAGTGCAATCGGAAAGTGTTCAGACCTCTTGACTTTTCCACATTTTGTTAAGTTATTCTTCTACAATGGATTCAATTGTTTTGAAGGCACCTAAAGGACTGATGAAACCCAGATTGAGCTCTGGCCTGAATGCCAAGCGTCACGTCTGGAGAAGCATGGGGATGTTTTTCAGCGGCAGTGACTGGGAGACTAGTCAGAATCAAGGGTAAGATTAACGGAGCAGGTTACAGAGAGATCCTTGATGGAGATAATCTGCTCCAGAGTGCTCAGGACCTCAAACATTGGGTTCACCTTCCAACAGAACAATGACTTTGAGTGTCCCAGCCATAGCCAGAACTTGAACCTGATCTAACATCTCTGGAGAGACCTTAAAATAGCTGTGCAGTGACGCTGTCCATCCAACCTGACTGCGCTTTAGAGGATCTGCAGAGAAGAATGGGAGGAACTCCCCAAATACAGGTGTTCCAAGCTTGTAGCCTCATAACCAAGAAGATTTGAGGCTGCCAAAGGTGCTTCAGCAAAGTAATGAGTAAAAGGTCTGAATACTTATGTAAATGTTATATTTCAGGTTTTATACATTTGCAAGCATTTCTTTACCTGTTTTTGCTTTGTCATTATGGGGTATTGTGTGTAGATTGATGAGGGGGAAAAAACTATTTAATCCATTTTAAGATGAGTCTGAAATGTAGCAAAATGTGAAAAAAAGTCAAGGTGTCTGAATACTTTCTGAATGCACCTGATATGATATTCAAAAGCATTTTCCATGGAGTTGTTGATTTACCACTGCAAGTATTTGTCACTAGGGCCGGGATTCAATCAGAGGCACGTTGTAGAGCGTTTGTCTGTAAAGATAATTTCCTATTGCGCCAATATCTGCAGCATTTACCATGAATGCGATCTTCACAAATGTTGGAACATTAGCTTTAAAATACAAATTGTCGACAGTGCTCTTCAACATGCCTGGCCCGGCACAGGTGTAACGAGCTCAACAATGTTCATGACTAGTGTCAGTTTTATTGTGTCATGAGTCTTACCAAAAAGTCAGGTTCAATGGCACTGATGACTGAGTTTTAGGCCAATGACGCCGGCCGGCTCCAGCCACGTCTTCCATATTTAGATTGCACAGACATTATGGCCTTTTATATGTTTTGGTAGCCTGGCTACCAGTCTGTTTCGCCATCATTCCACTCCTTGTCATTCAAAACTGTTTGGCATATGATATGGAGTACAAGGACTGGAATATTAGCAGAAACAGATTTGTACCCAAGCTAATGTTTCAGCCTTTTGGCTCATCAACTTTGATGTGAGGGCTGTAGCTCCCCACTGTTTGTCACAGGATGTCATTGCCCTGGTGAGTCCTGTTCCTGTATCCTATCCATTCCAGGTCTTGACCTCACTGGCCCTCTGGTCATGCGCACCTTCACCGGGTCAAACCTCTTGTACTGCTGCTCCCTGAAGAGATAGAGGTGCCCGTCGGGATGTGTCAGCGCACTGTTGGTTACCTGAGGCATCCCTGTCCAGTCAGCCAGTAAGGGTCAGACCTCAGCGTGTGCAGGTTGAGCATGGAGTAGCGGGAGCCCTTAAAGAGGACCATTTGTCGCAGGGGGACATAGTAGAAGGCACAGTCTGGGTGGTGGGGGAGGCCGGCCTGGCTGCTCCTGGGGAAGCCAGGGTCCAGGGCACGGCCCGAGCAACACCGTACGCTTACCTCGAGAGGGAGGGGTAGGGAGCGAGACAATTCCGCACAATCAACAACACTACTTAGCCTGTACTTAGCCTGTTTGTTCTTTAGCAAAGTCCTCTGCTGTGTTGAATTCATTGTCATGCAGCCACAGTCAGGAGAGTTGGCTAAAGCACACTGATCATGTGAAAAGGCCTGGTCCCAGATCTTTCACTGACTAAAGTGAATTTAAGGAGATTACTTTACCTTTTGAAGAAGTGTCACTTGCTGTCCAGCGGGGAGAAGGCCTCTGCCTCGATGGCCAGTGGGAGGTGGGGCCAGCGCTGCTGGAGAAGGAGAGCCACGCTCACGTTCCCCTGAGCCGACCCCATCCAGTACGCACTGGCCCGGAACACCAACGCTGTGTGGTTCTGGTCTGAACACACAAAGAAAGACTAGGTAAGAATACATGACAATGTTACATTTAAGCAATAAGGCACGGGGTGTGGTATAGGGCCAGTATACCACGGCTAAGGGCTGTTCTTAAGTGCGACGTAACGCGGAGTGCCTGGACACAGCCCTTAGCCGTGGTATATTGGCCATTTACCAAACTCTGCAATATACTCCGTAATATGACCAATAATTTGTAGTTAAACACCTTTTTTTAAAGTTTTAATTTATTATTCTGAGTGGCAGCCCACGGGTACAAAAATAATCTATATGTGTGACATAATGAATGGAAAATGTGATATGAAATTACTTTAAATATTGTACCTGTTATCCCCCAACCCCCCCAAAAAAAGTGTTTGCTCAGGGATCATATAAGAGAATGAGACCATATGGAATGGGAGAGAAGATTTTAAGTAATGGGGTGATAAGCGATAGGCACTGTGATGTTGATATATGAGCGTTCCATGGCATCCTCCAAGAGAATGTTTTGTCGGTCATCTAAACTAAACTCTTACAAGTGTTACTTCCACAATCTAAACTCAGCAAAAAAAGAAACTTCCCTTTTTCAGAACCCTATCTTTCAAAGATAATTTGTAAAAATCCAAATAACTTCACAGATCTTCATTGTAAAGGGTTAAAACACTGTTTCCCATAAACTATTAATGAACATGCACCTGTGGAACGGTCGTTAAGACACTAACAGCTTACAGACGGTAGGCAATTAAGGTCACAGTTATTAAAACTTCGGACACTAAAGAGGCCTTTCTACTGACTCTGAAAAACACCAAAAGAAAGATGCCCAGGATCCCTGCTCATCTGTGTGAACATGCCTTAGGCATGCTGCAAGGAGGCATGAGGACTGCAGATGTGGCCAGGATAATAAATTGCAATGTCCGTACTATGAGATGCCTAAGACAGCGCTACAGGGAGACCGGACGGACAGCTGATCATCCTCGCAGTAGCAGACCACGTGTAACAACACCTGCACAGGATCGGTACATCCGAACATCACACCTACGGGACAGGTACAGGATGGCAACAACAACTTCCCAAGTTATGCCAGGAATGCACAATCCCTCCATCAGTGCTCAGACTGTCTGCAATAGTCTGAGAGAGGCTGGACTGACTGCTTGTAGGCCTGTTGTAAGGCAGGTCCTCACCAGACATCACCAGCAACAATGTTGCCTATGGGCACAATGTTGTTGTCATTGCAGGCAATCTGCGTTACAGGGAATCCTCCTCCCTCATGTGGTACACTTCCTGCAGGCTCATCCTGACATGACCCTCCAGCATGACAATGCCACCAGCCATACTGCTTGTTCTGGATGTGATTTCATGCAAGACAGGAATGTCAGTGTTCTGCAGGGCCAGCAAAGAGCCCGGATATCAATTCCATTGAGCACATCTGGGACCTGTTGGATCGGAGGGTGAGGGCTAGGGCCATTCCCCTCAGAAATGTCCAGGAACTTGCAGGTGCCTTGGTGGAAGAGTGGGGTAACATCTCCCAGCAAGAACTGGCAAATCTGGTGCAGTCCATGAGGAGAAGCACTGCAGTACTTAAATGCTGCTGGTGGCCACACCAGATACTGACTGTTACTTTTGATTTTGACCCCCCCCCCCCCCTTTGTTCAGGGACACATTATTCCATTTCTGTTAGTCACATGTCTGTGGAACTTGTTCCGGTTATGTCTCAATTATTGAATCTTGTTGTGTAAATATTTGTATGAACATATGTTAAGTTTGCTGAAAATAAACGCAGTTGACAATGAGAGGATTGTTTCTTTTTCTGCTGAGTTCATATCAGGTAAATGGCCACTGATTATAATGAACTACCTTGTGAATATAAATTAATGTTAGGCCAAATATTGTTTTACAGATTAATTTACTTCTCCTATGGGACGGGACGAATGTTGGTTGATACTTGATAAATGAAGTCTCCTATGTAATGTTTTCCCTTAAAAAATATGAGAAATCCAAACCAGTTGCTGTGTACTGGACAAAGGGTTGCAAAGTTACTGGAATCTTCAGGAATTTAGGTAATTAACAGAAAATCAATGGCAATCTATCATAACTTTGGTAATGTGCAGTGCCTTTGTAAAGGCCCCTTGACTTTTTACAAATGTTGTTACCTTACAGCCTTACTCTAAAATTGATTAAATTAAACATTTCATCAGCAATCTACACACAATACCCCATAATCACAAAGCAAAAACAGTTTTTTAGAAATTTTTGCAAATGTATTAAAAATAAAAAACAGCTTATTTACATAAGTATTCAGACACTACTACAAGACTCGAAATTGAGCTCTGGTGCATCCTGTTTCCATTGATCATCCTTGAGATGTTTCTACAACTTCATTGGTGTCCACCTGTGGTCAATTAAATTGATTGGAAATTATTTGGAAAGGCACACAACTGTCTATATACGGTCCCACAGTTGTCAGTGCATGTCAGAACAAAAACCAAGCCATGAGGTCGAAGGAATTGTCCGTAGAGCTCCGATGCAGGATTGTGTCAAAGCACAGATCTGGGGAAGGGTACCAAAAAATGTCTGCAGCATTGAAGGTCCCCAAGAACACAGAACCACCAAGACTCTTCCTAGAGCTGGCTGCCCGGCCAATCTGAGCAATTGGGGGAGAAGGGCCTTGGTCAGGGAGGTGACGAAGAACCCGATGGTCACTCTGACAGAGCTTTAGAGTTCCTATGTGAAGATGGGAGAACCTTCCAGAAGGACAACCATCTCTGCAACAATCCAGCAATCAGACCTTTATGGTAGAGTGGCCAGGCGGAAGCCACTCCTCAGTAAGAGCCACATGACAGCCCGCTTGGAGTTTGCCAAAAGGTACCTAAAGACTCTCAGACCATGAGAAACAAGATTCTCTGGTCTGATGAAACCAAGATTGAACTATTTGGCCTGAATGCCAAGCGTCACGTCTGGAGGAAACCTGGCACCATCCTTACGGTAAAGCATGATGGAGGCTGTATCATGCTGTGGGGATGTTTTTCAGCGGCAGGGACTGGGAGACTAGTCAGGATCGAGGCAAACATGAACAGAGCAAAGCACAGATCCTTTTTTTATAACCCTTTTTGTGGTATCCAGTTAGTAGTTAGTCTTGTCTCATCGCTGCAACTTCCATACGGACTCGGGAGAGGCGAAGATCGAGAGCCATGCATCCTCCGAAACGCAACACTGCCAAGCTGCACTGCTTCTTGACACAATGCCCATTTAACTCGGAAGCCAGCCGCACCAATGTGTTGGAGGAAACACCTTACACCTGACGACCGTGTCAGTGTGCATTGCGCCCGGCCTCCACAGGAATCGCTAGAGTGCGATGGGACAAGAACATCCCTCCCGGCCAAACCCCCCCCCTAATCCGGACAACGCTGGGCAAATTGCGCACTGCCCCATGGGTCTCCCGGTTGCCGGACTCAAACCAGGATCTCTAGTGGCACAGCTAGCACTGCGATGCAGTGCCTTAGACCACTGCACCCCTCGGGAGGCCCTGTCTGCATCGCAGTGCTAGCTGTGCCACTAGAGATCCTGGTTTGCGTCCAGGCTCTGTTGCAGCCGGCCGCAACCGGGAGACCCATGGGGCAGTGCGCAATTTGCCCAGTGTCGTCCGGATTAGGGGAGGGTTTGGCCAGCAGGGATGTTCTTGTCCCATCGCGCTCTAGCGATTCCTGTGGAGGGCCAGGCGCAATGCACGCTGACACGGTCGTCAGGTGTAAGGTGTTTCCTCCGACACATTAGTGCGGCTGGCTTCCTTGAGATCCTTGATGAAAACTTGCTCCAGAGTGCTCAGTACCTCAGACTGGGGCGAAGGTTCACCTTCCAACAGGACAACGACCCTAAGCACACAACCAAGACAGGGCAGGAGTGGCTTCGGGGCAAGTCTCTGAATATCCTTGAGTGGCCCAACCAGAGCCTGGACTTGAACCTGATCTATCATCTCTGGAGAGATCTGAAAATAGCTGTGCAGAAACACTCCCCATCCAACCGGACAGAGTTTTATAAGATCTGCAGAGAAGAATCTGAGAAACTCCCCAGATACAGGTGTGTCAAGCTTGTAGCGTCATACCCAAGAAGACTCGAGGCTGTAGTCACTGCCAAAGGGGCTTCAACAAAGTACTGAGTAAAGGGTCTGAATATTTATGTAAATGTGATATTTCAGTTTTTTGAAATATTAATTTGCAAAAATTTCTAAACCTGTTTTTGCTTTGTTACTATGGGGTATTGGGTGTAGATTGATGTGGGGGGGAAAAAACAATGTAATAAATTGTAGAGTAAGGCTGTAACGTAACAAAATGTAGAAAAAGTCAAGGGGTCTGAATACTTTCTGAAGGCACTGTGTACTTGAATAACAAAACAAAAATGTATTCATATATAGTATTAATTTGTTATGTGTCTATATTGTCTATGAGTTTCTAATAGATAGACCTTATGGTTCAAGAGAAAATAGCCTAATTAATGTAAAAAGCATCTAATCAACAATGGTATTATTTTCAATTACCTCTGCAACTTCTCCAATTATTGACTTTTTTCACAACTGCCACTAGTTTGACACCAAAACTTTGACAACAAATTAACATAGTAAAATAAAAGTGCAAAACATTGTGTGCAAAAGTGTGCAAAACATTTTTCAAATGATACAGTATTTCATGCTGAAACCCTCATATTAAACACCAATGGTATTCACTAAGTTGATGGTTGATATTTAGGATAATGTTTTACAGCTTTGCATTCTATTTTTAATTTTTAAATAATCGTATTGAATTGTTTCAATTCACATATATTTTACATGTGATAAGACCAGAGAGGGCCCAAGATAATTAGACATCTAAAGGGC
Organism: Oncorhynchus clarkii lewisi; assembly: GCF_045791955.1. NCBI lineage: Eukaryota > Metazoa > Chordata > Actinopteri > Salmoniformes > Salmonidae > Oncorhynchus > Oncorhynchus clarkii. The sequence continues at coordinate 1,888,029 of NC_092170.1, forward strand.
CACTAGTGGTCTTATGATCGATTTACATAAAATCTTTGAAAGATACCAAAATTCTGGTTGTTTTACTGGTAAACGTTGAGAATGTCATTTTCTTTGAAAGGAATTAAGAAAGACATGTGGCTACTGCAAAAGGATGTAAAACGAAACACAAAGCAGCATCCTATGATAAGGCTCTGGACATCACACACTAATTTTGTTTGCAAACAGGCTGAGCAAACATTTGTCTTTGCAGTGGATGATATCAGCATCACCAAGGAGAGGAGGAAAAGCTGAAAAAATGACTCCTGGCAGGAAGAATATAACAGAGATTCTTTGCTGAGATCGATGCTACTGTGTCTAATCTAAACATACTGTATACTTGGGTCAGTCTCTACACAAATAATTTAAAACATATAACAACTGCTAGATTACAGACTCATGTAGCCAAGTCTACTGCAAAATCTCATACACTGTGACATGACATTATCACTAAGATGAAGGTTCCGTCCCAAATGGCTCCCTGAATAGTGCACTACTTTTGACCAGTGCCCTATGTGAGTCCCTATGGGTCCTGGTCAAAAGTAATGCACTACATAGGGAATAGGGTGCCATTTGTGATGCAACCCTAAGAAAAAACAAGGTTTCTAAAGCAGTTTCCTCGGCCGTACACCCAGACCAGAATGGGTAGAAATATGTAGGAAGGTTGTTGGAGGTCAGATAGAATATAGTGGTGCTGTGAAGATATTCAGGTCAGACAGACATCTGGTTCCCATCATCACACAGTGCCAGCACACACGTATTCTGGCCGCAGGCCACCGCATACCTTAATATATAGTGTCTAATGTTTTCATCCCATTGTTCTGTATGAGGAACCCAATACCACAATTAGAGGTGATAATCCTTAGAGACTTGATATAATGGGGAGAAGATCTGTATCAATATATGAAATATGGTAAATGTTTTGAACTAAAAATGTAATATAGTAAACTGTATGTCTTTGAATCTCAATGAAAAAACAATAGTACGACCTCCCGAGTGGCACAGTGGTCTAAGGCACTGCATCGCAGCCAGTGGAGGCTCCTCAGAGGAGGAAGGGGAAATTTCATCCTCAGTGAAATTTCATAAAAATATAAATAGTAAAACAACTAAAAACGTTTTCATTTTTAGATAAAACTATACTAAATATATTCACGTCACCAAATAATTGTTTGAAACACACAATTTTGCAATGAACGTCTATAGTAACTTCAACAGCACTCAATGGGTCAGCACCATGGTGTGTGGCCTGATGACAGCTTTGGATCCATTGACTTCAATAGAAAACCTAGGAGGTAATTATGACCACTTCCGGAGAACTTCCTCCAACCAATAAAAGCATTTTTCAGTATGAACTGACATGTTGCCCATCCAATCATATGATTAGGATCAGAGAACGAACCTAGTGCTTTGTTTTGGGGTTGTGCTGCAGAGTATTTAGAGGGGTTCTATGTGTTGAGAAGCTTCATTGGATAGAGATTGAAAAGTGATAGTTTAGCATGTTTTTGATATTACTCAATTCAAATTAGTTTATTCAAGTTACAGGAGATGGAGGAGGTTGATTATACATTGTTTTCTTGGTTTTATAACAAATATTTTTGTGGGGAGGGTTTGGCCGGCAGGGATGTATGTACCTGATGTACTGGACCGTATGGGAGTTGCAGCATGGACAAGACCAACTACCAATTGGATACCACGAAATTGTGGAGAAAAAGGGCCGAGGCTTTTGTGGAGTGATGGGTAATGACGTTTCTTGGGTGTCAGTTGTTGATGTGTACAGAGGGTACCTGGTTACCAATACCAATTGTCCCATCGCGCACTAGCGACTCCTGTAGCAGGCCGGGCGCAATGCAAGCTGACACGTTGCCAGGTGTACTGTGTTTTCTCAGACACATTGGTGCAGCTGGCTTCTGGGTTAAGCGGGCGTTGTGTCAAAAAGCAGTGCGGCTTGGCTGGGTTGTGTTTCGAAGGACGCACGGCTCTCTACCGTTCCATATGGGATGTGGAGTGATGGGTAATGATGCTTTGTGTGTGTCAGTTGTTGATGTGTGCAGAGGGTCCCTGGTTCGGGGAGAGGAGAGGGACTGTTGATTATTTATGTTTCTAAACTTTAAAACACGGATTCGGAATTGTAGTTCACTTGGAGCCAGCAGTGGGCGAAGTTAACTGCTGGAAACCCTATGGAGAGAAGGGTTATCGAGAGCTACTATAGGGGATCATTGAGGATTCAGTGGAGGCACATCCATCAACTATCACTTTTATTGTTTAAATGACAGAAGACGGAGGAGGTTGATTATACATTGTTTCTTGGTTTTATAACTTTATGTTTGTGTCCAGATACTGCAATTTATTTCGCCGCCAACGCTACCGCAAATGTTGTTTATTTTTTGTTGAACCCCTTTCATCCTCTAGGGTACACAGAAAAGGTGCGAATTAAAAGCCGAGGTCGACTACCTGAGATCAGTTTCATGAAGAAAGATGAAAAGGTGACGGCGTTCAATACCAATTGGTATCAAAAGTATAGTTGGTTAAGGCTCCCGCCTTTCATCAATCCGCCTGTATTGCTGGCATTGCCTGCTTTTTGGAAAGTCAGCGCTTTGGCCGAAGAGGAGTATAGTGACCTGAAGAACATTGATCGTTCAGCTAAACGGCAAAACAAAAGCAGAGAGCGTAACGTTATAAGATTCAAGCTTCTGGGAAAAAGCCGCATCGACCGTGTCGAAGGTCTGCCTATTCAAAATGCGCAACACACCGAGAAAGTAAGAAGAAACAGGGATGTTCTCAAGCGGTTTATTAACACCACTACGTTTTTGGGCATGCAAAAATTGGGAGGGCACAACGAGAGGGAATATTCCGCTAACTAACAAGTGCAACCACAAGGAGCTTGTAGCAGTAATTGCACGTTACGATGCTTTACTTGCTGAACATATGGAACTTTCAGTCTTTTCTGGGATCATTCAGAATGGTTTGATAGCTTCCATCGCATCATCCATTAAAAGTTAGATTAAAGAGAGAGGTTGACGCAGCGCGCTCAAGTTGGCTTTCCACTTTCTTCCGGTATTTATTTAGTAAAGACGATAACACATAATCACTCCGGACAGAGACAAGCAAAAACGAATTAACTAAATGTTGCAGTAGCCTAGGCTACGAGACCATTTTTGTCAGTCTACAGTCTGATCAACTGTAGGCTACTAATAAGAGCAGATGCATACAGCCTACTATGGGCGCTCTCCATTTGGCCAGGGTAACTAATTGGTATCGTTATGTATTTATTGTCCATTTGTTTGTCAGGAGAAAATGTGATCAAATTTGGTTTATATTCAAAATTGGGCTGGCTAGGCTGCCTATACGATTTCAATCCAAAATGATTAACTGGAATGAATCAATCAACATAATAGTGATGACAGATGCATGATGCATAAAGCAAGCTCAGCCCTGTGAGTTCTATTGTCTCTATCAGTTGTTGTCTCTGTCTAGGTAGAGGAAATCCCCCACCTACTCTATCTAGTCTAAATAAATATAATTACTACGAACAAGTATACGATTGCTGACCCCCGTATAGGGGTCAGAGTTTTCCTGGTTAGGTTAACAGATAAGGAAAAACTCCAGGCCCCAAGGGGGTAAAAATTGCCCCCAACTGGTTGCCGTTCAGGGCTTATTCAGGAACGTTTCTTGGGCTACTTTGATGTGTCAAGTGGGTAAGATGCGCAGTCTTTGTTTAACTTCATGGACAAACGTGTTATTCAAACCTACGATGGCGCAGCTGTAATGGAATGTATCTGCTATTAGCTGTTCCAGCTGTCCCCTCCTGTTCCCTGACCACTGCGATTGTCAACTCTCTCCTGACATGAACTGAAGCCACGTCTCACGTGCCCGCTCATCCACTGTTACATTTAATGTTTCCTCTCCAAGCACTCTGAGTATCCCTATCATTTTTCTCTCATTACTGTATGTAGAGTCAATCACATACACAATCACATTATTTCATATCAATAATTTTACTCCTTGCTTGGACTAACTCATTCTTAGCTCTGTCGTTGAACTGTGTAGTGTGTTGTGTTTTAGTTTTTTGTCCTCACAGTCAAATCCTGTCCTGCACTGAAGTCAAGCCTCCACCGGTTTCTGCCCTTGAATGTCTGCATTGGACATCACTCGGCCTTCATGTACCACCACCCTCTCAATATATTATTAGTCAAATGCAGACTATACCACGCCAGAGTTCTATCCAAATATAAAGATAGCAAGCTTAGTTTGTCAACTTTTGATCACCTTACATGAGATTTTAACTACAGTCAGCCATTATTAGGAGGTACATATAATGTAGCCTACCTTTGTGATGTCCTATCTGCTCACATCGGAGAGAAAAATTAGGTTGAACTTTCTTCAGCTGTTTAATTGTCTTCTGCAGGGTAGCCCTGCATCTTACAATTTAAACAACAAATTACACATAGAAAATAAAAAATACAAAGAGATTCCAAAAAAAAGAAAAGGTAACACACATGAAAAACAATCACATTCCTCAGCAAAAAGGTCCTCAATCAGCACTCTGAACTGCCTGAAAGGCACCCATACATCCACTTGTAGGGAACACTGAAGAAACTAAAAGCCGTTATTCCTTTTTCTGTAGCAACAAGGAATTTCCAGTTATTGATCCCTGTGATGGGTATGGTAACTCTTACATCTATGGGTAATGAAAGATGTCAGGTAGTGTGGGAATTTTTGCAAAAAACTCATGTGGGAGTTTTTGCAAAAGGGCTTTAAAAATGAATAAAATGCAGTGTTTCGACATGAGGTCAAAGAGGGCCATCCTACTTTCTGATAGAGCAAGCAGTGATGAGTGCAAAACCTCTCACCCCTGATAGAACAAAGTGCACTATGGTAAACTGCATCTAATGTCTTTAATGAAGTGACAGCTGCATTCATGTAGATCAGTGGTTCCCAAACGTTTTATAGTCCCGTACCCATTCAAACATTCAACCTCCAGCTGCTTACCCCCTCTAGCACTCTCATGTTGTTTTTTGCCACAATTGTAAGCCTGCCACACACACACTATACGATACATTTATTAAACATAAGAATGAGTTTTTGTCACAACCCGGCTCGTGGGAAGTGACTAAGAGCTCTTATAGGACCAGGGCACAAATAATAATATAATAATAATCAATAATTTTGCTTTTAATTTAGCCATCTTACATATAAAACCTTATCAAAAAATGTGAATAAATCACCACAGGTTAATGAGAAGGGTGTGCTTGAAAGGATGCACATAACTCTGCAATGTTGGGTTGTATTGGAGAGTCTCAGTCTTAAATAATTTTCCACACACAGTGTGTGTCTGTATTTAGTTTTCATGCTAGTGAGGGCTGAGAATCCACTCTCACATACAGTGCCTTGCGAAAGTATTCGGCCCCCTTGAACTTTGCGACCTTTTGCCACATTTCAGGCTTCAAACATAAAGATATAAAACTGTATTTTTTTGTGAACAACAAGTCAACAACAAGTGGGACACAATCATGAAGTGGAACGACATTTATTGGATATTTCAAACGTTTTTAACAAATCAAAAACTGAAAAATTGGGCGTGCAAAATTATTCAGCCCCTTTACTTTCAGTGCAGCAAACTCTCTCCAGAAGTTCAGTGAGGATCTCTGAATGATCCAATGTTGACCTAAATGACTAATGATGATAAATACAATCCACCTGTGTGTAATCAAGTCTCCGTATAAATGCACCTGCACTGTGATAGTCTCAGAGGTCCGTTAAAAGCGCAGAGAGCATCATGAAGAACATGGAACACACCAGGCAGGTCCGAGATACTGTTGTGAAGAAGTTTAAAGCCGGATTTGGATACAAAAAGATTTCCCAAGCTTTAAACATCCCAAGGAGCACTGTGCAAGCGATAATATTGAAATGGAAGGAGTATCAGACCACTGCAAATCTACCAAGACCTGGCCGTCCCTCTAAACTTTCAGCTCATACAAGGAGAAGACTGATCAGAGATGCAGCCAAGAGGCCCATGATCACTCTGGATGAACTGCAGAGATCTACAGCTGAGGTGGGAGACTCTGTCCATAGGACAACAATCAGTTGTATATTGCACAAATCTGGCCTTTATGGAAGAGTGGCAAGAAGAAAGCCATTTCTTCAAGATATCCATAAAAAGTGTCGTTTAAAGTTTGCCACAAGCCACCTGGGAGACACACCAAACATGTGGAAGAAGGTGCTCTGGTCAGATGAAACCAAAATTGATCTTTTTGGCAACAATGCAAAACGTTATGTTTGGGGTAAAAGCAACACAGCTCATCACCCTGAACACACCATGCCCACTGTCAAACATGGTGGTGGCAGCATCATGGTTTGGGCCTGCTTTTCTTCAGCAGGGACAGGGAAGATGGTTAAAATTCATGGGAAGATGGATGGAGCCAAATACAGGACCATTCTGGAAGAAAACCTGATGGAGTCTGCAAAAGACCTGAGACTGGGACGGAGATTTGTCTTCCAACAAGACAATGATCCAAAACATAAAGCAAAATCTACAATGGAATGGTTCAAAAATAAACATATCCAGGTGTGAGAATGGCCAAGTCAAAGTCCAGACCTGAATCCAATCGAGAATCTGTGGAAAGAACTGAAAACTGCTGTTCACAAATCCTCTCCATCCAACCTCACTGAGCTTGCGCTGTTTTGCAAGGAGGAATGGGAAAAAATGTCAGTCTCTCGATGTGCAAAACTGATAGAGACATACCCCAAGCGACTTACAGCTGTAATCGCAGCAAAAGGTGGCGCTACAAAGTATTAACTTAAGGGGGCTGAATAATTTTGCACGCCCAATTTTTCAGTTTTTGATTTGTTAAAAAAGTTTGAAATATCCAATAAATGTCGTTCCACTTCATGATTGTGTCCCACTTGTTGTTGATTCTTCACAAAAAAATACAGTTTTATATCTTTATGTTTGAAGCCTGAAATGTGGCAAAAGGTCGCAAAGTTCAAGGGGGCCGAATACTTTCGCAAGGCACTGTAGGTACGTGGTTGCAAAGGCCATCAGTGTCTTAGCAGCGCGATTTGCCAAGGCAGGATACTCTGAGCACAGCCCAATCCAAAAATCTGGCAGAGGCTTCAGATTAAATTACAGTTTCACAGAACCGCTTGCTGCAATTTCGATGAGTCTCACTTGGCAGGGCATGAAAGGGATAACGAATCCAGTTGTTTGTGTCGTCTGTTTCGGGAAAGTACCTGCGTAAATTGTGCACCCAGCCCACTCAGGTGCTTCACTATATCACATTTGACATTGTCCGTAAGCTTGAGTTCATTTGCCCACTAAAAATCATACAGTGACGGAAAGACCTGTGTGTTGTCCTTGTTAATGCAGACAGAGAAGAGCTCCAACTTCTTAATCGTGGCCTCAATTTTGTCCCTCACATTGAATATAGTTGCTAAGAGTCCCTGTAATCGAAGATTCAGATAATTGAGGTGAGAAAAAACATCACCCAGATAGGCCAGTTATGTGAGAAACTCGTCATCATGCAAGCTGTCAGACAAGTGAAAATTATGGTTAGTAAAGAACTTTTAAGCTTGTCTCTCAATTTAAAAAACGTGTCAATACTTTGCCCCTTGATAACCAGCGCACTTCTGTATGTTGTAATAGAGTTACATGGTTGCTGCCCAAATCATTGCATAATGCGGAAAATACACAGGAGTTCAGGGCCTTGCTTTAACAAAGTTAACTATTTTCACTGTAGTGTCCAAAACGTCTTTCAAGCTGTCAGACATTCCCTTGTCAGCAAGAGCCTCTCGGTGGATGCTGCTGTGTATCCAAGTGGCGTCGGGAGCAATTGCTTGCACGCGCATTACCACTCCACTATGCCTCCCTGTCATGGCGTTTGCGCCATCAGTACAGATACAAACACATCTTGACCACCAAAGTCCATTTGATGTCACAAAGCTGTCCAGTACTTTAAAAATAACCTGCCTGTTGTCCTGGTTTCCAGTGGTTTGCAGAAGTTGATGTCCTCCTTAATAGCCCACACATAAACACATCTGTACCCCACACATACAATTATCTGTAAGGTCTCACAATCGAGCAGTGAATTTTAAGCACAGATTAAACCACAAAGACATGAAAACCCCACAACCATGGATAAATGAGGAGACTCCAGGAGCAGAAACTGCATAGACTCACTGGTTTTCTGACACTAGCAGGTGGATATGAACCGTATTGTGGGTGACTGCCGATAGAGCGCCCATCCAGCGCTCTGACGTCTATCCGGATGGAAAGGGGTTGAGTCGAGATACCCAGCTCCGACACCAGGGTAGTGTCCATAAAGCTCTCGTCGGCCCCAGAGTCAATGAGCACCCGGATGGATTTGGACTGGCCTTCACACAACAGGGTAGCAAAAATGGAGTTTACGAGTAGTGCGAGATTGAAAACTCCCCGTACGGCTCACCAGTCTACTCGTACCAACTGATGAGCCTGTTCTTTTAACGGGCAGGTAGTTAAGAAATGTCCCGTAGCTCCACCATACAGACAGCTCTTGATGTCTGTATGGTGAAGGTGAATATCGGAGGTGATTAAAGACGAGCTCGCAGCCCGGGGCACTTACATGAACTAAAACGGATTAAAATCGTTTATATTTTTGTCCAGTATATTTCCTTTAGCATCCTGTGTCGTGGGCTTATTCTTTTAAGATTGATATGTTCTAAGACATTTGCTGGAATGTCTACCATGTCCATCCTTTTGTTAAAAAACACACTGGTCACTCAAAACATTTTTTTTTTTAAAAATTGTACCCCTTTTTCTCCCCAATTTCGTGGTATCCAATTGTTGTAGTAGCTACTATCTTGTCTCATTGCTACAACTCCCGTACGGGCTCGGGAGAGAGTGAATGTCATGAGTCCTCCGATACACAACCCAACCAGCCGTACTGCTTCTTAACACAGCGCGTATCCAACCTTGGCTGGCCCGGACCGCCACAGGAGTCGCTGGTGCGCGATGAGACAAGGAGATCCCTACCGACCAATCTAACCCGGACGACGCTAGGCCAATTGTGCGTCGCCCCACGGACCTCCCGGTCGCGGCCGGTTACGACAGAGCCTGGGCGCGAACTCTGATGGCACAGCTGGCGCAGCGCCCTTAACCACTGCGCCATATAGCCCACACTTTAGATGAGTCCACGCAAAAATACTTATCTAATGATAAGTAAATAGTTTATAGGGACCTATATTAAACATCTTATGAATGGAGTAATGATTAGTAAATAAAATATTTACTAATCCATTATAAACAAATAAAATAGCTTCTTAGCAAGAGCAATTTCTCAAGCAAGAATTTTGCTAGCTAGGACTGTCTGGGAGTGGTCTGAGTAGGTAGAGGAAAAATGGCTGTTATCGATAGAGAGGTTTGGAAATCTCTTTCATCTCTCTATTAACGAATTTAGGCCTGGTGATGTCACCAGGCAGGCCAAAATTCCATCCCACCAAAACAGGCTGAAATTTCAGGTGGTCTTTTCAAACAGCTCTAACAATAAAAGGGCATTATCATAATTGAACAATTTCAGAGATGTATTCCAATCTCATAGTGTGGAAATATATACAGTATAAAACACGTCATTTTGTTATTCTGTGTGTGTGTGTGTGTGTGGTGGCGGGGGTTGGAAGGGGGGATAATGAGGTGGGATCATGTAGATTCTTCTAATAATAGTCCATTGATATTGCGTATTATATTGAAATGGCACTCAACCATGAAACCGGGGCCCTTTGTACCCCGATATGATTTTCAACAACATTGGTGTGAACATATGCCTATTTAACTTTTCATTAGAAGTCACTTATGAATTATTTATTTTTGCTGTTTGTACTATGCTGTTGGTGAGCATGACATGTGTGGCATATGAAGAAGCTTATTAAACAGCATTACACAGGTGCACCTTGTGCTGGGGACAGTAAAATGTGCAGTTTTGTCACAAAACAAAATGCAACAGATGTCTCAAGTTTTGAGGGAGCATACAATTGGCATGCTGACTGCAAGAATGTTAACCAGAGCTGTTCCCAGATAATTTAATGTTAATTTATCTTCCATAAGCTGCCTCCAACGTCATATTGAAGAATTTGGCAGTGCATCCAACCGGCATCACAACCGCAGACCACGTGTAACCACGCCAGCCCAGGACATCCGGCTTCTACACCTGCAGGATCGTCTGAAACCAGCTGATAAAACTGTGGGTTTGCACAACCAAAGAATTTCTGCACAAACTGTCAGAAATCGTCTCAGAGAAAGTTATTTGCGTGCTATCGTCCTCACCAGGGTCTTGACCTGACTGCAGTTCGGCGTTGCAACCAACTAAAGTGGGCAAATGCTCACTTTCGATGACCACTGGCACATTGTAGAAGTGTGCTCTTCAAGGATGCATCCCTGTTTCAACTGTACCAGGCAGATGGAATACAACTTGTATGGCGTTGTGTGGGCCAGCAGTTTGGTGATGTCAACGTTGTGAACAGAGTGCCCCATGGTGGTGGTGGGGTTATGGAATGGGCAGGCATAAGCTACGGACAACGAATACAATTCCATTTTATCGATGGCAATTTGAATGCACAGAGATACCATGACGAGATCCTGAGGCCCATTGTTTTGCCATTCATCTTCCGGCATCACTTCATGTTTCAGCAAGATAATGCACAACCCCATGTCGCAAGGATCTGTACACAATTTCTGGAAGCTGAACATTTCCCAGTTCTTCCATGGCCTGCATAGTCACCAGACATGTCAACCATTGAGCATGTTTCTGATGCTCTGGATCGACGAGTACGACAGTCTGTTCCAGTTCCCGTCAATATCCAGCAACTTCGCGCAGCCATTTAAGAGGATTGGGACAACATTCCAGAGGACACAATCAACAGCCTGAACAACTCTATTTGAAGGAGACGTGTCACGCTGCATGAAGCAAATGGTGGTCTTACCAGAGATACTGAATGGTTTTCTGATCCACGCCCCTACCTTTTTTAAGGTATCTGTGAACAATGCATATGTGTATTCACAGTCATGTGAAATCCATAGATTATGGCCTAATGAATTTATTTCAATTGACTGATTTCCTTTATATGAACTGTAACTCAGTAAAATCTTTGACATTTTTGCATGTTTTGTTTTATATTTTTGTTCAGTGTATTTGGTTGTTTGTATTCATAGATTTTTTAAACAATTACTATTTGTTATTATAATTATTCTTGCATTTTTGTGTGAAAAGCTTGTGATGCTAAATGTTTTCATCTATCTGCCTAGGGACTACAGATTAAAACTAGCCAACTGGCTAAATCCATCACATTTACAGAAATGTTAATTAATAATATTGTCCCTGTTAAATAAATAAATTAGTCGTTTTATTTCAAATATTTCATTTAAACCATTTGGTGAACGTCACATTGGTAGCCTAATGCGAATTAGAACTTTTTACACCTAGATGCCACTGCGTGTACGGAGTTGAGATCAGCACATCTATCGCCTGAACAGCGCCTTTGACACTCATCTGTACCGCATCGCGCACCAACGCTCTCGCCAAAAGCTGGAGATGGGTGAACGGCTTTCTTCAGTCACTGTTCGATGCGCAGCGGCAGAAGTGACGGAATAAGGAGCTGAAGCTTTTGTGTATATACAGGATATAGGCCTAGGCATATCACTTTAATTAAATATATTCAGGCAGGCTGTCGACGGAGATAATGTTGTGCGTTAGAGTATGTGGTCAACTTGGGGTCGTGTTCGTGCAAGGATACATTGGGAATTAAGGTTTTTAAACAAAGTGTCGGTAGAATCCAAACCAAAAGAGATGGTAAGTTGTGTGTGTCGACCCATAAATTAACTCATAGTGATAGATAGTCTAAACTGATATGTTACAGTATAGGCAAGCATATGTTGTATAGGTTACTGGACTGAACTGTTCGAAAATCATGACTCAATGTGTTTCCAGCCTGTAGCCTACTCATTAGTCTTATTAGGCTACATGGACGATTCAATAGGCTATGTCACTCTTACCTATATAAATATAGCCTATATTTTATGAATGGCATCAAAATAAAAAATGCTGCTAAATTGGCAATGTTCTCTCTGCAGTATGGATTTATCAATACCTGTTTGAAGTCGCTGGTTGTTGACAAGTTTGGCGAGGAGACATGGATGCAGCTCAGGTAACAATGTTATTAATTAACACTATCATATTAGACAACGTGAATATCTCTTGATAATTGATTAATTGTAATAATATGTTGCGTAATTCCAGAAGGTGGCGTTAAAGGCTAGCATTGAGCACGGCCCCTCAGCGTGGACCTATATGCTAGCTAATTGATTGATTCATTCACTGCTTTCTGTTTATTGGTCATCAATGGGATGTGTAACCTGCTGAAATGATCTCATCATCATAATTATATGCAGAGATGAGGCCGGGGTTCAAGATACATTCTTGACATATGAAGTGTACAAAGACGACATCACCATGCAACTGGTGGCTGCGGCCTGCAAGCTACTTGGTAGGCTAATTTATCATTATTTGATGAATAATGTCATATCAATGTAGCTCTGGACCAGTAACGATCTGGAGCTAATATATATATTCTGATAGGTGTTATAAAAGCGTACATTTCCATGCCAATCACGGTTACTTCCAGATTATGAATTATAATTCAAGTCATGGATTGAGAAATAGCTACAAAAAATTAGGAATCATTTTAGAATAGTGAATTTCTTGCACTGCATGGCTTGATTTGAAATGGAATCGAAACTCTATTGCTGACAGGCAAAATACATGACTCAAGATGATGATACAAATACATATTATAAATATTACATGGTAGAACAAAATGTGTTTTATGTGATGTTTTACGTAAAGGCGTACATGTTGGTATTAACCTATATATTCATTAGGCCTACTTTATTTTCTATTCAAAGATGTTAAACCAGAGGTGGTGTTGAGACAATTTGGGGAATACTTTTTTGACTTTTGTAAACGATCTGGATACGACCACATGTTACGGACTCTGGGAGGGAACCTGTTCGAGTTTATCGAGAATCTGGATGCACTGCACAGCTACCTCGCCCTTTCTTACAAGGTATAATGTGTGTGTGTGTGTGTGTGTGTGTGTGTGTGTGTGTAGCCTACTCTATTATAGCCTACTCTATCGATTATAGGTATATATGTGATAATCAATCTATAAATAGTGGACAATGGACACACGTCATATTTTGGACAGAAAAAAACAGTGTCAAATTATTTGGAAATATGCTTGCAGGAGATGAACGCGCCATCATTTCGAGCGGAGAGGAACGGTGACGGCACGATGTTTCTTCACTATTACTCCGACCGCCGAGGCCTATGCCAAATTGTACCCGGTAATTATGCTGAGTGCTGATAGATTAAATTATTGACGTTAAGTACAAATGTGTTAAACAACTTAATGCACTCAATATCGTGAGATTTTAGCGTGCGTAAAAGTAGGGGCTTTGTGCGTAAAAGTGAAACGACTGTTTCCCATTTCCACAGGTATCATTGAAGCTGTAGCGAAAGACTTCTTCAACAGCGAGATAACGATGGAAATCGTCAACCAAATAGAGGAACTAGAGAGGACAGGAAAGAAGGAGCATGTAGTATTCCTTGTCACTCAGAAACCGACATTTTCGAATGTAATGTGCAGTAACAAGCTCTCACAGACACCGCCATGTTTGCCAAGAGGCCCCAGGCGCAACGCAATGCACTGGAACCCAAACAAGGAGGTAAAATCCGGGTCAGGACAACAGATGACCCACAAATCATTGGCTTGCATCCTAAATGGCACCCTATTCTCTTGATAGTACACCACTTTTGACCAGGGCTCATAGGTAATAGGGTGATATTTGCATGCTACAGAAACAGGCAGATGCCATCTCTGAGGATCTCCAAAGAATTGTCCCAAAACGATCTCAATAACCCAACCCAACACAGCCAATTTTCCATATGGTTTAAAAGTTAACCATTTTATGCAATTTAACCATAACACAAATTTCCTCCAATGTGTCCCTCACCCCATCTATCAGGACATACAGAAATCATTGCAGAGGAAACTCCAATCTCAGGGATTTTCCATGTGTCGGAACCACTGGGAGACTGTGAGGGGGTTGGTCCAGCTTGGGAAGGGTAAAGACCAAACATCTCATCATTCCTTTTCTAATGGATTGGCTCAGTCCACCTCAGATATCGATAAAGCCTGTCTATTCCATCTTGCTTGTCAAGATATCTCTAATCTTGATATCCTTACTATCATTAATAGATGTTTACTTCAATCATAGGCAAACTCTTGAGAGGATTTGAGCCATTCTACCCGAAGAACCTTTGCATCGACCTGAAGACATTTTGCAATGCCTTTCCCTTCCATATAGTGTTCGACAAGGAGGTACAAAAGTATTATCTCCCAGATTCCCTCTTGGTATTGAGTACATGCACTGTAAATTTATATACCTAAAAAAAAAATGTGTTAGTAAATTTGTTTGTTTTTCTCAATTGAAAAAAATGGACATTTGTTGAAACCAAATATATCATTCAGTGCCAACTGTTACAAACTTTTCCCCATTGGTTAAGCCGAATAGATAACATAAATACAAAACTAAATGGCTACACCCCATTTTTTATGTTGTACCAAGTTGATTTTTCACTTTGGAGTTACCTATCCAAATTTCTTCAATTGGGTTACAAGCAATTAAATCAGTTTCCTGTTAATCAATATATTAAGTTGGTTCCATTACATGAAATAATGACTCCAAATGCTTTCTTTCCATAAGAATTTCACATGAACTTGTTACCAATATTGTAACCAAATGGTGACCGTCTCATCAATTGAATCCTTTCCAGGCTCTTTACAGTACTTACAGAGATATCATAGAAAGAGAAGTGTCAAAATTGTTCAACTTCATATTCATCATCTCCAGCACCACCCCAACATGTGAAAACGGCACGTTTTTATAGTTTGTAGTAAAAAAAGACATAGGAAGTTAAGTGTTCCAATAACGTCATTGGTGTGCATCATGGGATTTTAACCAATCATGAGGAGGCATTGCCTACTTATTGCCTGTTAATTGTCTACTAATTGGTTGATGATGTCATTGGAAACACTTCAAATCAAATCAAATCAAATTTTATTTGTCACATACACATGGTTAGCAGATGTTAATGCGAGTGTAGCGAAATGCTTGTGCTTCTAGTTCCGACAATGCAGTAATAACCAACAAGTAATCTAACTAACAATTCCAAAACTACTGTCTTGTACACAGTGTAAGGGGATAAAGAATATGTACATAAGGATATATGAATGAGTGATGGTACAGAGCAGCATAGGCAAGATACAGTAGATGGTATCGAGTACAGTATATACATATGAGATGAGTATGTAAACACAGTGGCATAGTTAAAGTGGCTAGTGATACATGTATTACATAAGGATACAGTCGATGATATAGAGTACAGTATATACGTATGCATATGAGATGAAAAATGTAGGGTAAGTAACATTATATAAGGTAGCATTGTTTAAAGTGCCTAGTGATATATTTACATCATTTCCCATCAATTCCCATTATTAAAGTGGCTGGAGTTGAGTCAGTGTCAGTGTGTTGGCAGCAGCCACTCAATGTTAGTGGTGGCTGTTTAACAGTCTGATGGCCTTGAGATAGAAGCTGTTTTTCAGTCTCTCGGTCCCAGCTTTGATGCACCTGTACTGACCTCGCCTTCTGGATGATAGCGGGGTGAACAGGCAGTGGCTCGGGTGGTTGATGTCCTTGATGATCTTTATGGCCTTCCTGTGACATCGGGTGGTGTAGGTGTCCTGGAGGGCAGGTAGTTTGCCCCCGGTGATGCGTTGTGCAGACCTCACTACCCTCTGGAGAGCCTTACGGTTGAGGGCGGAGCAGTTGCCGTACCAGGCGGTGATACAGCCCGCCAGGATGCTCTCGATTGTGCATCTGTAGAAGTTTGTGAGTGCTTTTGGTGACAAGCCGAATTTCTTCAGCCTCCTGAGGTTGAAGAGGCGCTGCTGCTTACCTTCTTCTATCTTTTTTACTTCAAAACATAGAAATGTGCCATTTTCACATAGGTATGTTGATGTTGGGGTGTTGCTGGAGATGATGAATATGAAGTACTTTTTTTATTTTTTATTTCCCTTTAAGATTCAGTGCTGGCAGTGAACATATAATCATAAAAAAACAACAACACATTACTTAGAATGACATTCACTCTCACAATAACAAACTGAAAGCCACGCCCCCTGTAGGCCATGCTTCCAAATCTTCTGATGGGTGCAATGTAGCGGTGGCAGCCTACCGCTATATGGTGTTGAAAGCAATTTATAAGCTTTCATTCAATTAAAAACATCACATGATCTTTCAAATTCTTTATTTGATTCATACAAATTGAATAGAATAGGTTGATTGAACCAAAGCTCAATTTTGGATCATGTCAATCAGAAAAAGCACTTCAGATGAACAACAGTGCCGTCCCACTTTTTACAGCGTGGTTTAGTAATGCCAGATAATCACTGGGATGGTTTCCCGGACACAGATTAGGCCTAGTCTAAAAAGCATTCTCAATGAGGAATCTCAATTAGAAGTGCTTCTTAGTCCAGGACTGGGCTTAAAATGTGTCCAGAAACGGGCCCTTTATGTAGATATGAATTGTAATCTTAATACCTGGAGTAAGGCTGCTGAAGTGCAATGCTTTTGACCAGAGCCCTATTGACCCTCGTTAAAAGTAGTGCACTGCAGTCAGTACAGTGCCTTGCGAAAGTATTCGGCCCCCTTGAACTTTGCGACCTTTTGCCACATTTCAGGCTTCAAACATAAAGATATAAAACTTTATTTTTTTGTGAAGAATCAACAACAAGTGGGACACAATCATCAAGTGGAACGACATTTATTGGATATTTCAAACTTTTTTAACAAATCAAACTGAAAAATTGGGCGTGCAAAATTATTCAGCCCCTTTACTTTCAGTGCAGCAAACTCTCTCCAGAAGTTCAGTGAGGATCTCTGAATGATCCAATGTTGACCTAAATTACTAATGATGATAAATACAATTCACCTGTGTGTAATCAAGTCTCCGTATCAATGCACCTGCACTGTGATAGTCTCAGAGGTCCGTTAAAAGCGCAGAGAGCATCATGAAGAACAAGGAACACACCAGGCAGGTCCGAGATACTGTTGTGAAGAAGTTTAAAGCCGGATTTGGATACAAAAAGATTTCCCAAGCTTTAAACATCCCAAGGAGCACTGTGCAAGCGATAATATTGAAATGGAAGGAGTATCAGACCACTGCAAATCTACCAAGACCTGGCCGTCCCTCTAAACCTTCAGCTCATACAAGGAGAAGACTGATCAGAGATGCAGCCAAGAGGCCCATGATCACTCTGGATGAACTGCAGAGATCTACAGCTGAGGTGGGAGACTCTGTCCATAGGACAACAATCAGTCGTATATTGCACAAATCTGGCCTTTATGGAAGAGTGGCAAGAAGAAAGCCATTTCTTAAAGATATCCATAAAAAGTGTTGGTTAAAGTTTGCCACAAGCCACCTGGGAGACACACCAAACATGTGGAAGAAGGTGCTCTGGTCAGATGAAACCAAAATTGAACTTTTTGGCAACAATGCAAAACGTTATGTTTGGCGTAAAAGCAACACAGCTCATCACCCTGAACACACCATCACCACTGTCAAACATGGTGGTGGCAGCATCATGGCTTGGGCCTGCTTTTCTTCAGCAGGGACAGGGAAGATGGATGGAGCCAAATACAGGACCATTCTGGAAGAAAACCTGATGGAGTCTGCAAAAGACCTGAGACTGGGACGGAGATTTGTCTTCCAACAAGACAATGATCCAAAACATAAAGCAAAATCTACAATGGAATGGTTCAAAAATAAACATATCCAGGTGTTAGAATGGCCAAGTCAAAGTCCAGACCTGAATCCAATCGAGAATCTGTGGAAAGAACTGAAAACTGCTGTTCACAAATGCTCTCCATCCAACCGCACTGAGCTCGAGCTGTTTTGCAAGGAGGAATGGGAAAAAATTTCAGTCTCTCGATGTGCAAAACTGATAGAGACATACCCCAAGCGACTTAGCTGTAATCGCAGCAAAAGGTGGCGCTACAAAGTATTAACTTAAGGGGGCTGAATAATTTTGCACGCCCAATTTTTCAGTTTTTGATTTGTTAAAAAAGTTTGAAATATCCAATAAATGTCGTTCCACTTCATGATTGTGTCCCACTTGTTGTTGATTCTTCACAAAAAAATACAGTTTTATATCTTTATGTTTGAAGCCTGAAATGTGGCAAAAGGTCGCAAAGTTCAAGGGGGCCGAATACTTTCGCAAGGCACTGTATATAGGGAATAGGGTGACATTTGGGACCCAGCCTGAATCTCTGCTCTCTGGTCCAACCCCTGCAGCTGATGGTGAGACAGGCGGGGGTGAACGTCCAGAAGATCGTCCCCGGGCTGCAGACCATGAGCATTCACCTGGATCAGTACTTCAGTATCGTCCACCCCGAGGTCACCTTCACCATCTCCAGCATCAGGAAGTTCATCAACAGCCACTTTGTCCTGCAGACGCGACGGGACATGATGCCTGAGGCCTGGAGGGATAGACCCATGCTGGAGCTCAGAGGTGGAATTAATGAATGAACGGATGAATGAACAGATGAAGTCATGAAAAACTGGATGGATGAATGCATGGATGGATAACAGAAGGAAGAAATACATGAATGATTATTTGTTATTGAGTCATGCCACTTATGCAACCTATCCCACCATAACTATTTAACAGAAACACACACATCCCCCCTCCATTTAATTTCACCTCTCTCTTTATCTCCACCCCTCACTCCCCTGTTCCCAGGTCAGATGTTGTGGATGGAGTCTCTGCAGTGCATGCTGTACCAGGCCTCCCCTTTGCTGCGGAGCCTCCACGAGCTGGAGGAGCGGAGCATGCACATCTCTGACATCGCCCCTCACGACGTCACGCGGGACCTCATCCTGCTCAACCAGCAGCGGCTGGCCGAGATGGAGCTCTCCAACCAGCTGGAGAGGAAGAAGGAGGAGCTCCGACACCTGTCCCAGCATCTGGAGGAGGAGAGGACCAAGACGGAGAACCTGCTGTACGCCATGCTGCCCAAACATGTGGCCAACCAGCTGAAGGAGGGGAAGAGAGTGGAAGCAGGTGAATGACACAGGGAGAGGAGAGATGGGGAGAGTAGAATAGAGGAGAGGAAAGATGCAGAGAAGCGAGTTGAGGAGAGAAGAGGAAAGGAGAGGTGGGGAGAGGGAATAAGTAGAGAGGAGATGTGGGGAGAGGAGAGTAGGGGAGAAAAGGTGAGGAAGGGACAGAAGGGAAGAAAGTAGAGAAGATGAGAGTAAAAAAGATAATTGGTGAGAAAATAATTGGTGAGAGGATTGGTGGTGTGTGAAATGCCCTAGTAGGGCCAAACACTCCTTTGCCAAAACCTGTACACAGTAGCCTATGACTCCCTTGCTCTGACACACAACAGACAGTAGAGATGTACAGAGTGGAATTGGGGGGATTTTTGAAGGATATTTCCCTGCCTTGCTGTAGTGTATTACATATTTAATGAAGGCATGAATTACAGATTGAAACAGCACCACGACACAGCCAGCGGCTCCCAGACACATCTGTCTTTGAAGCACAGTACACCGACAGACAGACAAACAAACATAGGCGCAGACAGACGGACACAGACAGCTAGGAAGACAGACAGACAGACATACAGAGATAAAAACAGACAGACAGAGACAGACAGACAGACAGACATACAGAGATGCAAACAGACAAACTCATGCATGAACAGTACACACACATGCGCACACACAACATTTATTGATATGAAGCAACAGGTCAGCTACATGTGGATAAGTATTAAGCAGAATAACTAGTTTTCACTATTGTTCTCGACATTGTAAAAGGACTGAAACAGTGGTATATTAATGGAAATGGCCATATGGTCGGTGGTGGTTGTGGTTATGTTTGCTCTAAAGGAGAGTTCAAGGAGTGCACCATCCTCTTCAGTGATGTGGTCACCTTCACCAACATCTGCTCGGAGTGTGAGCCCATCCAGATCGTCAACATGCTTAACTCCATGTACCTCAAGTTCGACCGGCTCACCACAGTACACACAGTTTACAAGGTAACAAAATATTACATTTGTCAGATAGGCTAAACATTTATCATTCATAATTGAAACATCTTGCGAATTATTCTACATATCCATCTATTCATTCATCTAGACCAGGCAGCCTGGAATAGCCATTCCAGTACTTAACTCATCGATATCAATCTGCCTGTGGTTGTGTCTGCCTCAGGTGGAGACCATAGGTGATGCCTACATGGTGGTAGGTGGCGTGCCCATCCCAGTGTCCAGCCATGCTGAGAGGGTGGCCAACTTCGCCCTGGGCATGGTCATAGCAGCTAGGGAGGTCATCAACCCCATCACAGGGGGGCCTATCCAGGTGAGACCCACAGATGGCTGGTGTGTTTGAATGCTGGATAGATTTTTCACAATATTTTTGTAACATCTCTATTCTATTGATCCAAATCCAAAGGGTTGTAATTTCCATGCCCTTGTCTTTCTTTTTGAGCTGATCTTTCTCAGTTCTCCTGCTAGTTTATTATCACAATACAATACCTCTCTCTGTGTCTGAGGCTGGTCTAGTGGGCAACACAGCCGCCAGCAGCACATAAAGGTCAACCCCCATTGTGGATAAGACTCCTTCCACTAGTCAATGCTCATTTCCACCTATTTCTGTCTCAATAAAGTAAAAATATCCCACAAAATATATTTAAAAAAACAAACAATACCTCTCTGCTGTAGATCCGGGTGGGTGTACACAGCGGGCCAGTTCTAGCTGGTGTGGTGGGGGAGAAGATGCCTCGGTACTGCCTGTTCGGAGACACAGTAAACACGGCGTCTCGCAT
Source organism: Oncorhynchus clarkii lewisi (assembly GCF_045791955.1). NCBI lineage: Eukaryota > Metazoa > Chordata > Actinopteri > Salmoniformes > Salmonidae > Oncorhynchus > Oncorhynchus clarkii. The sequence continues at coordinate 1,909,029 of NC_092170.1, forward strand.
GGAGAGCCATGGCCTCCCCAACAAGATCCACCTCAGCCCCAGTGTTTACCTGTAAGACCTCAGCTCATGTCACATGACTGAACTGCAGGAAATTAAATCAATCAAGCAATCGATCAAGAAAGCAAGCCAGCAATTTAGAAAGCCCTTTTTACATCAAATGTTGTCAAAAGTGCTTGATGATTTGTTGGATGATGGACTGATTTATTGATTTATTAATTGAGTGCTTGGTTGGTTGAGCCCATAGGGCTCTGTTCAAAAGTAGTGCACTATATAAGGGAAAGGGTTCCATTTGGGAAGCAGGCTTTGTTTTTATATGTCTTCCTCCTCCAGGGTTCTGAAAGACAAGGGCTTCATGATCCAGGAGCGAGGGGAGATCGATGTGAAGGGGAAGGGCAGGATGTCCACCTACTTCCTGGAAGGGAACCTGACCGCCACGGAGCACGAGATCATGGGCCGTTCAGTTAAGGAGGCCGACTCGGGCCGTGCGTCTGTACAGTCGGCACGGGACTGCAACACAGAGGCAGCCCTGTACAGACCGGGTAAACAAGGTTCTCCTGTCTGTCTGCCTCTCAACTACTCAACTACTAAAAATACACACCTTTATAAATATATAGTACACCTGAGAAAATGTCTTAGATGTGTGTCTAACCTTGTTGCACCTTATTTGTGTGTCTAATTTGAAGTAGCTCAGCCTCAGTGTGCATTATCTCAACAGGTTTTCTGTTCCCCGATATTTATGGCGCATTTAGTCATAATCACCACAGAGACAAACACTAACCCCATTCTAGCTTCCCTTTCATGGCTGTGGTATATTGTTAATGCCTCACTCTAAAGCTAGACCTCTTTGTTGTAATCTATAATCCCACAGCCATCCAGAGAGTGCAGAGTGAGGACAGGAATCCTGTAGTGCCCATGGAGTATGGAGACAGCCTGGCTGACCCGCCGCCCTCAGTCCAGCTCACTGAACCCCAGCCACAAGTCAGAGCCAAGAGCCTCAAAGGTGCCTCCTCTTTCTTTTATTCGATAATTCGTTCTTTTTTTCTTTTTATTGAATGATATTCTTTAATATGTACATTTTTATTTAAGTATTATATTCGTAGTATCTTGTATTCTTTATCTTATTCTAAGATGATCTTTAAGTCACAGGTAAAAGACTGCTCCTCCATTTCTTTTACATTTCTCCTATTCGTTACCTCCATTGCCTTCCACTCTACCTGCAGTGGTGACTCACTGTGTGTGTTTCACAGGAAAACCTCGGGACTCAGAGAGCTACGGCAGTCTCCACAGTGACAACAAGTCAGTGGAGGGAGGTCTCCCCAAACCAGACCACCAGCTGACCAGAGCAACCTTGTCCCAGAGTCCCACTCCCATAGAGGCTGAGGCTCCTCATTCCACCAAACACATCCGGACCAGTTTCTGTGTGGTCCTCTGAGCTGTTGTAGTACTATCCAGACTAGTCACTGTAGCCCCGTTTATACCTGTTGCTAACACATCCTGATCTTGTCATCATTCTGATTGTGCCCACATTTTAGCTGTTGCTATTAAATATTAAAATGTGTCTCTTATCCTTGTGACCAGATTTCCTGGTACTTCCAAGTATGCAATACAATAATTTAAGACACATATTGATAAGTCAATGGTGCCAACTGTCAATGATTTTAGAGGGAGGGATAATGATGATTTAACAAGTTTTACTGTCCAGATCCGCCTAAGATATTCAGACACAATGCTTCCCTAACTACCTCCAGAGGTTGTCAGGAACATGAGATCACAATACATATTCTAATCGTCTACACCTGTCTAAAAAGGTGGGCACAATTCGAATGTGAACAAGATCAGGCAAAGGACGCATGTTAGCACCAGGTATAAACTGAGCTTAAGTGACCCACCCATTCAATTGGATCACAACTGCTGGAATATAGGACATTCAATTAAATTGGACTATCTCTGCTGATGAGCCTATACTCTGAGACTACAGTGTTTTATGAATATTGAAATTACAGTGTCTATGGTCATCTTGCTAATGTTTCATTTTATGTGATCTCTCCCCCGGAGCACTGCTATCTATGTGATATATAGAAGTCAACTGTAACCAGACTTGTACCTCTGGTCCAGGGCACTATGAACCAAGATGGCGGAGCAGTAAGACGTGTTTGTTTCCTTCCCATGTTTTTCTTTCTTTTTTTTGTATACATTTCATTATATTTCAATCTCTTTTTTCCATTTTCGAATTAAATATACCTTCTTGCAACCCGCCTCACCCAATGTGGTACGGATCTGCTACTTTTTAGACCTTATAACTGGAACCTCCATCATCAGCTAGCAAGTTAATAAGCTACTAGCTTTTTAGTCATTGTTAGCCACTGCTAGCGGTCTTTATCTTTAGCTCGGACTCCAGCCGCTTTAGCCCGGATAGCCTGGATAATACCTGCCAGTCTGCACAGCACGATATCAGCCCTGAGCATATTGGACTGCTTTTTTCCTCCACTACATCACCAGATTCCTGCTGCAAGCTCTGGACTATTACACCGGATCTTCGCAGCTAGCTAGTTGCTACCGAGTGGCTATTGTGGCTAACGCCCTTGTCCAGGAGCATCCACCAGCTAGCCTCGGGCTAGGCCCATGTCCCGTCTAGCAAACGAAGTACACCAATTACATCTGCTGATGTAATTGATGAAGTTATTCGGCCGATGTGCTCTCAACCAACCTCTGTGTCGTGGATGTTGGTGTTGATCTATCTGCTAGCCCCGACCTGCTAGCTTCCTGAACGCTGTGTCTCCCGCAGGCCTTGCATAGGAATCTACTACCGAACGGCTCCCTGTTTCATCATTGTTGCTCACTGCAATCTGGTTTCCGAGCTGGTCACGGGTGCACCTCAGCCACACTCAAGGTCCTAAACGATATCATAACCACCATCAATAAAAGACAGTACTGTGCAGCCATCTTCATCGACCTGTCCAAGGCCTTCGACTCTGTCAATCACCGTATTCTTATTGGCAGACTCAACAGCCTTGGTTTCTCTAATGACAGCCTCGCCTGGTTCACAAACATCTTCTCAGATATAGTTCAGTGTGTCAAATCAGAGGGCCTGTTGTCCGGACCTATGGCAGTCTCTATGGGGGTGCCACAGGGTTCAATTCTCGGGACGACTCTTTTCTCTGTATATGTCAATGATGTTGCTCTTGCTGCAGGTGATTATTTGATCCAAATCTACGCAGACGACACCATTCTGTATACACCTGGCCCTTCTTTGGACACTGTGTTAACAAACCTCCAAACGAGATTCAACGCCATATTACACTCCTTCTGTGGCCTCCAACTGTTCTTAAATGCTAGTAAAACTAAATGCATGCTCTTCAACCGATCGCTGCCCGCACCCGCCCGCCCGACTAGCGTCACTACTCTGGACGGTTCTGACTTGTCTGGCTAGACACCTAGGTATTTATCATTGTCCACATATTCACATTTATAGTTGTCCACATATTCACATACTCTCCTTCCAGACTCACATTAAGCATCTCCAATCCAAAGTTAAATCTAGAATTGGATTCCTATTTTGCAACAAAGCCTTCTTCACTCATGCTGCCAAACATACCCTCGTAAAACTGACCATCCTCCCGGTCCTTGACTTTGGCGATGTCATTTACAAAATAGCCTCCAACACTCTACTCAGCAAATTGGATGCAGTCTATCACAGTGCCATCCGTTTTGTCACCAAAGCCCCATATACTACCCACCACTGCTACCTGTATGCTCTCGTTGGCTGGTCCTCGCTACATATTCGTGGCCAAACCCACTGGCTCCAGGTCATCTATAAGTCTTTGCTATGTAAAGTGCCGCCTTATCTCAGCTCACTGGTCACCATAGCAACAACCACCTGTAGCACTTCCTCCAGCAGGTATATTTCACTGGTCATCCCCAAAGCCAACACCTCCTTTGGCCGCCTTTCCTTCCAGTTCTCTGCTGCCAATGACTGGAACGAATTGCAAAAATCACTGAAGTTGGAGACATATCACCCTCGCTAACTTTAAGCGTCAGCTGTCAAAGCAGTTTACCAATCGCTGCAGCTGCTCACAGCCCATCTGTAAATAGCCCATCCAACAAACTAACTACCTCATCCCCATATTTGTTTATGTTTTTCTGATCTTTTGCACACCAGTATTTCTACTTGCACAACCTCATCTGCACATATATCACTCCAGTGTAAATTGCTAAATTGTAATGACTTTGCCAGTATTGGCCTATTTATTGCCTTACCTCCTTACTTCATTTGCACACACTGTATACAGATGTTTCTATTGTGTTCTTGACTGTACGCTTGTTTATCCCACATGTAACTCTGTGTTGTTGTTTGTGTCACATTGCTTTGCTTTATCTTGGCCAGGTCGCAGTTGTAAATGAGAACTTGTTCTCAACTGGTTAAATAAAGGTGGGGAAAAAAAAATAATTGTGTGCATAGGTAATTCGTTGTCATTGTGTGATGGGACCAGAGCTACCAGACTGCAGTGTTGGATTGGAATTAATATGGAAATACTGGAAATACACATGGCATGTCTTTGAAAAATATTAAAATACACAAATATTAAAATCATTGCATTTGAACCCAGGACTGTTTAGTCCCTTAGACCGCTGCGCCACTCGGGAGCCCCTATTTCTAGGAAGTTATTTGAAAATACTTTCGAATACTTCAATTAGAAGTAGCTGATTTGGCAAAAAAAATGCAATCCTATAAGGGTGGCTACTTTGAAGAATCTAAAATCTATTTTGATTTGTTTATCACTTTTTTGGTTACTACATGATTCCATATGTGTAATTTCATAGTTTGATGTCTTCACTATTATTATAGTGTAGAAAATAGTAAAAATAAAGAAAACCTTTGAATGAGTAGGTGTGTCCAAACTTTTGACTCGTACTGTATATATGAGTAATAGACATACTAAGGTTGTCCATTTACATACATATAATTTGTATTTCCTGATAAGGTATTTGACAGTCCTGTGCCAATATTATATTGTCTATGAAGTTTTAATGCGTTAAAAAAGAAATGTAGCCTCCTATTATTGTTTTTTTAAACGGTTGAAGACTATTTTTAAGCATAAAATATTAAAATACCCAAGCAATAAGATATAATTTTATATTATGAAAAAGTCAATCGTGTGTGTAAATATTATATCTAGAAAAAGAATGAACAAACCTTAACATTTATAATAAGACTGTAATATTTAATAAAGACAACATATTTAAAGTTAGACAAAAAGTACTTATTGACTATTTACAAATTATATACTGTATGATATAGGCCTACTTTTCCTTTTAGCAGAACCAAAGCAGATAAAATAACTTGCGCTGGGAATTCATTTACTTAATTTACTGTACATGACTACCAAGGTAAAGAAGGGACCATATTAATTTTGAGAGAAAAAAATAAAATCTGTAATAAGGAACACCCTGGTTCTAATGAATTAGTGTTCTCTCTGTCTTGACCCAATGCAAAATATTGATATTCCATTTTTTTTTCTCAAAGCCACCCTACATTACATAGTTAAGAAAGACAAGTGATGACCCTGAAATTCACCAAGAGGCTGCATGCCCATTGCTCTGGAAAAAAGAGACTATACTGTCACTAAAACGATCGTCACCTGCAGCGTTTTCAAGGTTCCGATTGACACGATGGGCTGCAGGCCCGGACATCTGATCCGTGGAGGGAGTGTTGTGATGGTGTTGCAACAGAGGGAGGGCTGGCGGCTCATCACTGACGACCGGGCGTTTGATCACCTCGGCCGTATGGAAACAACACCTGTAACCGGAGTCTCCGTGTGTGGAGTTCAGGTCAGGTGCGATAAAATCAATCTTCTGGCTGACCTAAAAAACTATGTAGCTGACACTCTGCCCTAGATACTGTTTGTGTGACAGGCCCATTTATGTAGACCTAACTCTCTGCTCTTCACATATTTATGGGCTATAGATTAAATATTGTCCCGCCACCTGTCGCCATCCATCTTCACTTTACGAATCCGTCTCCGCAATCGCATCCAGATCTGTCAGATGGTTGGCCAGAACTGGTCGGTTGGTGTAGATGTTATCCACGGGCAGAAGAAATGTGACCGTCTTTACTTTGGTCCTGCAAAATAAGAGGGAATTAATAGCAACCTAAGCGATATTCTACATTTAGATTTAAATTTGGTTATCTAAAAGTTCTGGTGAGGTTGGATGAGAAGGCCCACTGGGCCACTCACCTGTTTTTGTGCACATATTCTTGGAGAAATAACCTGTTGGTTAACTTCTTTGCAGTGGTGCTGAACTCGTCTCGTGTGGAATTCCCGAAGACGGATGGGGCCCTTCCGTTGACTTCCTCGTGAAGTCGACCCCAACTTGAGTTACTTCCTTTCGCAACATCTCTATTCTTCGACACCCTATCTTCGCTCTCACTCTTCCTGATCACACTTGGCATGTTGGAGGCGATTGAGTATCTCCGGACAGTCATTACAATGTTCTCTGTGAAATCAATAAACCAAATTGATCAGATGATTTTGTTCAAACTAGGCCTAGCTTTAAATAGCCCAATTTCAAACAATGTTGATATATTACAATTGTTTGCTTTACCTTGCTGCTAAAAACGAAAAAATGCCGTTACAACATAATAGCTTAATAGTGCGACTTTACCCTTGTATTGCCGCTCGAGTGCGGGCGCGGACGCATTTCGTCTCAGGTTCATGTGGGATGGGTTGTCGTCAGCCCCGGTCCTGGGCTGTCCTGCCGGTGAATACGGATTCGGTTCCCCTTGCTCAGTCCCAATCGTCGGCTGACCGATTTCCCCCCTTAGCACACTGTTCTCGGTCTCGAGCTTCTTGATTTCGTTGCGCATCTCCATGATCACCTGTGCGAGGCTCCGGCTGCTATCCATGGTGCTGGAATTCCGCTGCCAGAACCACGGCTTCCCATACAACCGCGACTCGTGCAAGAGGAGCTCGCTTTGCTGCGGTTTTAACATGCTGCCTGTACTAGCTCTCTGCCAGTCTCTGTCGGAGTCTCTCAATCTCAATCTAGATCTTGTGCAAAGACGATTATGTCGCCTTTCACCACTTATACAGCCGAAAGGGCTCGGGTGATCAGCCATCAGCAATGTTTTATTAATTGGCGCGGGGTGTCGTGTTTCAGGAAAAGCATGCTGCGGAATGAACAATTGACAAGGAGGTGAAATCCTTGGTCCGAACATTTCAGCAAAGCAGGTCAACTATAATAACCTGTTGTCTTGAATTAAAGGTAGGCTAGACCATTGTGTGAATCTGATCATGAGGCAGATTACAATTGTACCCTGGGGCAAATGATGTGTATCTCCTTCCCACCACCCACAACACCTATAATATTCATTACTAATAGTCAACAAATATCAACTATTAATATAGGGTGAAAAAACAACCTGCAGACACATTATAGTTGCTCTCTTTTATTTAATGAAACGCCTCAATAAAAAGGTGTCATAAATGGACGAGAAGGTTCTATTAGGCTACTTACTATAGGTTTTGATGGGTTTAGGTCGGATGACATCAGGTTAATTTATCTGTTACCAGAGAGACTGCAGCCACCAGAACCAAACGAAACATTACACGTTTACACATTGCAGCACGTGCACAGCAAAGTAGACACATGCTCATGTGATATCGCTCACAACAGGTTGGTTGTCACAGATTGGTTGGGTCCCATTGTGATAATAAATATGGAACAAAAAATACATGGTTATCACTCACGTTCATTAATAGTTTAAAAAGTCGCCTCCCGACCTTTTTAGGCTACTCAAGTATTTCATATCTACTGCTTCTGATATTGCTATGTAGCCCAGACTGTTGTCTCTTCCCTAATTATATATGACGTGAATCTTCGTTTTTTTAATACTCTTTTATATATTCTTATGCGTTGACTCCCTATTCGCCAGGATCTAATTAACTATCTGCTACATGACTTCAAGAAGGCATAAGGCCGAAAGTATGCTCAGTTTATTTTTTTATCAGCACCTTGCACTTTCCGTTTTTGTATTCTTATGAGCATTGATTAAGTTAATTATATTATTTTTGCATTTCGGCCTCCTTTGGTCTAATTGATTTATTTAACTTGACTGATTTCTTTATACTAACTGTAACTCAGTAAAATAATTGAAGGTTGCGTTTATATTTTTTGTTCAGTATATAGGCTATTTTCTCATCCAACGTGAGAAAGGTGCACGGATCTTTAATTGCATTGTCCCAGCCATTAACAGATGAGAGACAGTAGCTGTGTGCGTAGGTAAAATCACCGGTGAGCCCTAAAAAAAGCCATATTACAACCTATTTGGTGTGATAATTGCGTTGTTTGCTCTATAACCTGTTAATTCATATGCCTTGCAACCGTGATATATGGGCCTAAAGGCCGAGACGATAAGAAGTCACAGCGTCAGAATAAATTCACGAAACCGGAAAGCAGCCTCTGTCCGGTTCAGTCCACAAAGCATATTGCATGTAACATACATTAGCATTCTACTAGCTACATATTGATCTCCCATCCTCTCAGGCCAGGGGCACTCAAATGCATGAATTAATGGCTGGATCAGAATCGCCTTTATAATCATTGATCAGTATGGAGAATTTAAGTAAAACCAAATATCTATCTTCATCCATGGGTAATTTAGAAAAGGGCCAACTTTAGGTAGCTAGCTAGCCACCGGAGGACAACAACAACACAAGGAGACACAACAATTTAAGTTGTTTCTGTCAATGATGTATGCTAGTGCTCTCAATGCTTTTTGATAGGAGTGACGCTGGCTTCCCTTGACAATTTTCGGAGGTTTGCAAGGACCTTGACACTTTTTGAGCTCGCTCAGTTTAGCTCAATGCTGATTGGCATTTTTTTCTCAAGGGAGGCCAAATTCTCGTTGGCTTCCCTTGCATTCCATTCAATTCTACTGGCGGCAACAATGTCATACTCGTTTGGACCAGACAGCAATCAGATTGACGGCCTACATGTAGAGACAGCGTTGTTTCGCTCGCTGGAATGCTTTCTCTGGTGAGATACATTCAGCCTCTTGCCAATTTAAGGAAAATTCTTATTTTTTTTCTTGGTAATTTTTTTTGGGGGGAAGCCTGGCTTCCCTTGGCATTCATGAATACACACCACTTGTAAAGGATTGTTTTTTGTTGTAGGCAACAATTTTCCTTGAAACAGACCGACAGGTCAATATGGGGGGTTTCTAATCTTACTACCACTATGGTATCAGATATTCTAGAATGTTGGCAACATCATGGACACAAGCTGAAGCTGCCTCCACGTTATTTTAACTTAGGCTATTGGACTTGCAACCAACAATTCATATTGAATTAATTTGAGTTGATAACAAATCAAATAATCAAACCGATTCCCAGTGGGATGATGACACACAAACTCCAAAGCAATTTTTGTGCAATCCAAAGTAAAATGGTAGGATATCGCAGTAAACGCATCATCTATTTAATACATTTTTTCAGCATAACCATTTAATTTAAAACATACATTTCATTTGTTTTTCAGTCATGCAGCTCAAATATTGGAGGAAGGAAGAAAAGGTAGGATAGGCTAAACAATGCTGAGTTGAATTACAATGCTGTAATGAGCTAGGCTATTACATGTAGGTTTATGCCTATAAGATAGGGTGCCTTTAGAAAGTATTCAGACCCCTTGACTTCTTCCACATTTTGTTGTGTTACAGACAGAATTGAACATTTATTAAATTGAGATTTTGTGTCACTGGCCTACACACAATACCCAATGATGTCAAAGTGGATTTATGTTTTTAGAAATGTTTACAAATTATTTAAAAAATGAAAAGCTGAAATGTCATAAGTTAATAAGTATTCAACCCCTTTCTTGTGTGAAATAACAGTGTTTAACATGATTTTTGATTGACTACTTCATCTCTGTACCACACACATACAATGATCTGCAAGGTCCCTTAGTCGAGAGGTGAATTTCAAAAACAGATTCAAACAGATTCAACCACAAAGAACAGTAAAACATTTAAAAATCGGACTTTGAATATCCCTTTGAGCATAGTGAAGTTATTAATTACACTTTGGATGGTGTATCAATACATCCAGCCACTACAAAGGTACAGGCGTCCTTCTTATTAACAGTTGAATGGCTGTGATAGGAAAAAACTAAACTTAGGATGGATCAACAGTGTAGTTACTCCACAATACTAACCTAAACGACAGAGTGAAAAGGAGGAAGCCTGTACTGAATAAAAAATATTCCAAAACATGCATCCTGTTTGCAATTAGGCACTGAAGTAAAACTGCAAAAAAATGAGGCAAAGAAATTAACTATAAGTCCTGAATTCAAAGTGTTATGTTTTGGGAAAATCCAACACAACATATCACGAGTACCACTCTTCATATTTTCAAGCATGGTGGTGGCTGCATCATGTTATGGGTATGGGATAAACATTTATGGAATAGAGCTAAACACAAGCAAAATCCTAGAGGAAAACCTGGTTCAGTTTGCTTTCCACCAGACACTGGAAGATGAATTCACCTTTCAGCAGGACAATACCCTAAAACACAAGGCCAAATCTACACTAGAGTTGCTTACCAAGACGACATTGAATGTTCGTGGCCTAGTTGAACTTACAGTAGCTAGCCACAAGTTGTTATATTTTTTGTTGTGCTTTATGCTATTTGCCTCGTGACTCCTGCGTGCTTTGTTGATTATGAACTTGCTTGTTAGCCCAACCTTGGGACAGACTATGTTTTCTTCCCCACACTAGGGACTCTGACTCTCTATTGGTTAAATGGACTCTTGGCCTCCCATCCTATTCTAACCACCTCTCGCCGGCTGTGTATTCATGTTACCTGATGAAATTGCTGTACAATATGATCTTGTTGCCATCTGATGCACATTCAAATGTCATAAAAAATCAACACTGCAGATTTCTCCCTGTCCTCTCCTGTGCCCTGATTGTATTACTGCTGATGATATCTGGAAATGTGCATGTACACCCTAGCCCATCTACTGTTGCTAGCCTCAATTCTGACTTGTGCTCTGATATCTGTTTCACTGATTTCTGCTCTCATAAAAGCCTGGGTTTTCTGCACGTTAACACTAGAAGCTTAATACCTAAAATAGATCAATTGGAAGTGTGGGTTCACAGCTCCAATCCAGATGTGTTGGTCATTACTGAGACGTGGTTAAGAAAGACTGTTTTGAACACTGATCTTAACCTTTCTGGTTATAACCTTTTTCAGCAAGACATATCTCCGAAAGTTGGTGGAGTGGCAATCTCCACCAAGGAACACCTTCAGTGCTCGGTTGTCTCCACCAAGTCTGTCTCCAAACAATTTGATTTGCTGGTTTTAAGCATTAAACATTCTTTGTTGACCGTTGCTGGGTGTAATCGTCCACTATCAGCACCGGCCTGAGACGGAGACCTAACGAAAAGATCAGCAGTTAAGGGTGCTCTCGAGCGGCTAGATGTTCTTTACCATTCGACCATCAGATTTGCCACCAATGCTCCTTATAGGACACATTACTGCACTCTATACTCTTCTGTAAACTGGTCATCTCTGTATACCCGTTTCAAGAGACACTGGTTGATGCTTATTCATAAAACCCTCTTAGACCCCACTCCCCCCTATCTGAGATACCAACTGCAGCCCTCATCCTCCACATACAACATCGGTTTTGCCAGTCACATTCTGTTAAAAGTCCCCAAAGCACACAAATCCCTGGGTCGCTCCTCTTTTCAGTTTGCTGCAGCTAGCAACTGGAACGAGCTGCAAAAAAACACTCAAATTGGGCAGTCTTCATTCAAAGACTCAATCATTGACACTCTTACTGACATTTGTGGCTGATTCGCATGATGTATTGTTGTCTCTACCGTCATGCCTTTGTGCTGTTGTCTATGCCCAATAATATTTGTACAATGTTTTGTGTTGCTACTATGTTGTGCTCCTGCCATGTTGTGTTCCTACCATGTTGTGTTGCTACCATGTTGTTGTCATGTGGTGTTGCTACCATGCTGTGTTGTCATGTGTTGCTGCCATGCAGTTCTGTTGCCTTTATGTAGTGTCGTGATGCATGTTTTGTCTTACATTTGTATATTGAATCCCAGCCCCCGTCCCTGCAGGAGGCCTTTTGCCTTTTGGTAGGCCGTCATTGTAAATTTGAATTTGTTCTTAACTGACTTGCCTAGTTAAATAAAGATTTTATATATATATATATATATATATATATATATATATATATATATATATATATATATATATATATATTTTTAATATAGTTTGGACGTAAATTGATTTGAAAATCTATGGCAAGACTGGAACATGGCTATCTAGCAATGATCAACAACCAAGTTGACAGAGCATGAAGAACAAAAAAATAAATACTGTTCCAATATTGTACAATCCAGGTGTACAAAGCTCGTAGAGACTTACCCAGAAAGACTCAGAGCTGTAATCACTGCCATAGGTGAGATATTTATGTATTTCATTTTCAATACATTTGCAAAAAAATTCTAAAACATGTTTTCACTTTGTCATTATGTGGTATTGTGTGTAGATGGGTGAGAAAATAAATATTTGAGCAATTTTAAAATCCGACTGTAAAACAACAAAATGAGGAATAAATCAAGGGTTATGACTATTTTCTGAAGGCACCGTAATCAGATGATAAAACTGGATACCAATTTCCTAGTTAAAACAGCTTTAAGAAATGTGATTGGAATTTGCACAACTGTGTCACGTTCTGACCTTAGTTCCTTTGTTTTGTCTTTGTTTTAGTATGGTCAGGGCGTGAGTTGGGGTGGACAGTCTATGTTTGTTTTTCTATGTTGTATTTTGCGTTTGGCCTGGTATGGTTCTCAATCAGAGGCAGGTGTCGTTAGTTGTCTCTGATTGAGAATCATACTTAGGTAGCCTTTTCCTAACAGTGTTTCGTGGGTGATTGTTTTCTGTCTCTGTGTCCTCACCAGACAGAACTGTTTCGTTTTCGTTCGTTCTCCTTGTTATTTTGTTTTTGGTGTTCAATGTTAATAAATTATCAACATGGACACGTACCACGCTGCATATTGGTCCGATCCTTCATACTCCTCGTCAGAGGAAGACGAATATCATTACAAACTGTTTCATATAGACAATAAAATCCCGGACAACTATTTTCCCCAGCAAGCAGCACAGGAAGCATCTATGCAGGGCATAGTGATGGACACTAAGTCTGAATAAGTGAAAGTATGACTGTGTTCAAAGTAAAGGTAATAACTACTACAACATGCGTTGTAAAATAGTTTGGTGGTAAACTATATTGTCAAACACCAGGACAACGTTGGCCTAATTTGATTGTCTCTTCAATGAGAGAATGTAATGAATGCTTTGATAATATAATTGTAACGTATCTGCACCCAAGGACAGAACGCAGCTACTGAACTGTGTCGGTCTTAACAGGTCTCTAAGAATGTGTGGTTTAGAGAAAAAGTCAAGGTGTGAGCGATTGAAGGAAAGGATGGAAGGAGAGAGGAAAGCTGAGCATGAGCACTTGATAAGAAAAATTCAGGAGTTGGAGATAAGCGTGAAGTGGGAGCAGAATAAATCTGCGGACGTACAGAAAGCTCGTAGGGAACTTCTGTCCTGAATTAGACAGGTCTAAAAAGGAGAGGACAGATTTTGAATTTAATAAACATTGTCAAGGCAATTTGAGTTATTGTTGATTATTTTATTTCTTGAGGCCCTTTCCTTCTACAGTAGCCTTTAAGTGTTGCTCCTCACAGGGACTTATTGTGCTCTGCCATTGAGACAGGTGCCACTGGTCACAACAGTAAGTGCAACTAATAACAACCAACCTAAAGCAAAAACACATATAATGTATTTGCATATAAAGCCTCAATCATAAATAGCACTCACTTTGGATTAGGGACTGCAAAAATACTTTACTAACTGTTACGGATACAGGTATCCTGTGTCTGTGTGTATCCTGTGTGTTTCTTTTCTCTCCTTCTCCCCTCACAGGTGAAAATCATTACTCCCCAATCAGTCAACAATCAACCCATCAATCAGAAGACACACCTCCTCCTGTTTCCTACCCTATCACAGTTCCTTCCCCATGGTTTAAAAACCCGGTCATTTGTTTGTTCAAGAGCTCAATCTTTGTAATGCTAAGTTGGTAGAACTCTGCTCTTGATAGATTTCAGAAGCTCAATCTTTGTAATGCCATGTTGGTAGATAGCTGTTCTTTGTAGATTTCAGGAGAGCTCAATCTTTGTAATGCCATGTTGGTAGATCTCTGCTCTTGATAGATTTCAGTAGCACAATCTCTTTGTAAATGCCATGTATGTAGATCTCTCTCTTTGTGTATTAATTAACCTCTTTTGTTTGAGCACCTCCATAGCACTTTGTCATCACCTGTGAGTATTGTTTTGGTTATGGTGTTTGTTTGTTGCTGGTGGGAAAAGGGGGAAACCAAGACAAGTCGCCCATGGGCATACACTACCCGTAGGTAAACTTTGTTAAACACACTAGTTAGAACTGGGCGGACCACCCACTGTATTTTGGTTAGTTAGTTAGCTGTTGTTGAAATAGGCTAGTCTAGCTTAGGGGTGTTTTTGCATATTTGTTTCTTTCCTTGGGTCCAGCTCAGCCCCTTTTCCTGCTCCCCCCATTACCGTGTGTTTATCAAATAAACCTTGAGTTTGACGGTATTATTTCAGTTGTCCTGGTTATTTCGTTCACACGTACTTTGTCACAATTATAATTTACATGAGTTATGTTACGCGTCTCACTACCATCCCCCCTAGACTGCCGGGCCAAAAAGGGATTCGTAACACTAACAATTAGTATATGGTTAATAATCAGAGAACACAGTCTATAAATGCCTTATAAATGGTTTATTACGGACCCTTAAAATAAAGTGTTATCCATCCTAGTTGTGAATGAATAAAAACATACAGTACCAGTCAAAAGTTTGGACACACCTACTCATTCAAGGGTTTTTCTTTATGTTTACTATTTTCTACATTGCAGAATAATAGTGAAGACATCAAAACTATGAAATAACACATGTAGTAACCAAATCAAAATATATTTATTTTTGAGATTCTTCAAAGTACTCACCCTTTGCCTTGATGACAGCTTTGCACACTCTTGGCATTCACTTTTTTGGTTACTACATGAAACCATATGTGTTATTTAATAGTTTTGATGTCTCACTATTATTCTGCAATGTAGAAAATGGCAAACATAAAGAAAAACCCTTGACTGAGTAGGTGTGTCCAAACTTTTGACTGGTACTGTGTATTAGACAGAGAAGAAAATCACAGAATAAATCCCTTAAAGATTGGCTATTATAATATCTCATAACAGCCTAACTACATATTTCAAATTAGTGCTGGTTAAGTGTTTCCCCCTGCCCACTTAGCTAAGTGTTTAAATATTAGGCTACATATAATGTAATAGAAGAAAACAGAGGGATAGAGAGGGACTGCCAGTTCCTTAAAGTTTTGGCTGTTTTCTTCTATTGAATTCAATATGCAACCTTCTGTGTTTGTCAAAGAACGATGCCGGGACTAGTTTATGTGGATGCGGATAGATTTCCAGTGTTGTGCTTCATTTCACACACGGTTTTCGTATTTTTCTGTCAAGAAGTGACAGGCTTTTCAGCGAATGAAATAAGCGGGAGATAGGCAGGACTTCACAGCCTTCAATGCATTGGCTATGAAATGTAATCCGACACCAGAGTCACTTGTTACTCCAGCTCATATACCCACACACTGGGCTATAGCTACTGAGATATAGAAGCTAATAAACATTGACAAAACAATTCAAATAGACAAAGAGTCCCCAAATTGACCTTTATTGTAATACATGATGACTTGTGTTTAGTGAAAAGCACTGTCAAGTAGATGGCTACATTGTTACAAAAGCCATTATAAACTGGGTGGGTCAAGCCATAATGCTGATTGGCTGACAACCGTGGTATGTCAGACCATATACCACGGGTCTCACAAAACATTTATTTTTACTGCTCAAATTATGTTGGTAACCTGTTTATAATAGAAATAAGGCACCTCAGGGGGTTGTGATATATGGCCAATATACCACGGCTAAGGGCTGTGTCCGGGCACTCTGCATTACATCGTACTTAAGAACAGCCCTTAGCCGTGGTATATTGGCCATGTACCCCACCTCTTCGGGCCTTATTGCTTAAATCTAATGAGCTGTTAGGCCATATCGCATGTAGCCTAGTGTCTAAATTATTCCCCTTCCCTAATTACAATATACAGCCAAAATATTAGGCCTAACTGGCCTAATATGTCAGTGTGCGTGAGTGTGTCTTACTCTGTTTTCTTCCTGCCCAGACTGCACCGCAGCAGCTGATCTGTAATTTCTCAGAGACACAAACACAGCACCCGGACCAGTAGTACCAGAACTTTTCACAAATAAGTTGATTAATTTCACACATTTAGCAGTGTCGGCCTCAAGAGCCTTTATTTTGTTCTCTAACTGTTTCGGCATCACCTTTCTGTTTGATGATACGCGTTTGACTTTGAATACGCAACCTCAGCTAATCAGAAAACAAGGCAGGCCTATCTTGGTATCCAAATGCTGGACATACAATGTGGTAAAAGCAGAACAAACGCAACATATTGACACAGAAATGTGTATGTGTGTGTGTAGATGTAGGCCTATTTCTGTTATTGTTGCATACATTGACTGCAGAGCCCTATGTGCCCAAGTCAAAAGTGGTGCACTGTAAAGGGAATAGGGTACCATTGGGATACAATCCTGATCTTGTTTCTTTGCCCAATTTTCCCTTTTCATAACACCAGTAATTAACCCTGCCCCAGGTTTTGCTGTTGTGATGACGGATGGCCAAGCCATCACCATTTGTCACTACAAATGATTTACTGTAAACAAACATTACCACGAAAAAGAGGCAAAAGCATAGCTCGAGTGCCAGTATTTTTATGCTATGCAAACTCCTTTGGCTTGACATCGTTTGATAAACTACACTGAGCGAAAATATAAAAGCAACATGTAAAGTGTTGGTCCCATGTTTCATTAGCTGAAATAAAAGATTCCAGAAATGTTCCATATGTACAAAAATCTTATTTATGTCCCTGTTAGTGAGCATTTCTCCTTTGCCAATATAATCCATCCACCTGACAGGTGTGGTATATCAAGAATCTGATTAAACAGCATGATCATTACACAGGTGCACCTTAAGTTGGGAACAATAAAAGGCCACTAAAATGTGCACACAATGCCACAGATATCTCAAGATGAGGGAGCGTGCAATTGGCATGCTGCCTGCAGGAATGTCCACCAGAGCTGTTGCCAGATAAGCAAATCGTGCAATTGGCATGCTGACTGCAGGAATGTCCACCAGAGCTGTTGCCAGGTAATCAAATCATATCAAAGTTATTTATAAAGCCCTTCTTACATCAACTGATATCTCAAAGTTGTTAAGGTTTTCTTCTTCCTCTTCCTCTGAAGAGGAGGTATAGCAGGGATCGGACCAAAATGCAGCGTGGTTATTATTAAACATCTTTAATAAAGATGATGACAAACAATACAAAACAATAAACATAAAAAATCTAAACAGCCTTATCTGGTGCAAACAAACACAGAGACAGGAACAATCACCCACGAAACACTCAACGAATATGGCTGCCTAAATATGGTTCCCAATCAGAGACAACGATAAACACCTGCCTCTGATTGAGAACCACTCTAGGCAACCATAGACTTACCTAGACAACTCTACTATACCACAATCCCATACCTACAAAACCCCCAAGACAAAACACACCACATAAATAACCCATGTCACACCCTGGCCTGACCAAAATAATAAAGAAAACACAAAATACTTAGACCAGGGCGTGACAAAAGTGCTGTACAGAAAACCAGACTAAAACCCCAAACAGCAAGCAATGCATGTTTGGGATGCTCTGGATTGATGTGTACAACAGCATGTTCCAGTTCCCACCAATATCCAGCAACTTCGCACAGCTATTGAAGAGGAGTGGCATAACATGCCACAATCAGCCTGATCGACTCTATGCGAAGGAGATGTGTCATGCTGCATTAGGCTAAATGGTGGTCACACCAGATGCTGAATGGTTTTCTGATCCACGGCCCTAACTTTATTTTAAAGGTACAGTAGCTGTGACCAACAGATACATATCTGTATTCCCAGTCATGTGAAATCCATAGATAAGGGCCTAATGAATTCATTTCTGTAACATATACACTGGGAGTCAGAAAGCAAGTGCAGGTGGTGAGTTTAATAATAAACGGAACATCGACCAATACAACAAACCTGAGTAGCATATAGAAATGAAATACATAAACTATACTGACTGGGGAAAGACCCTAAGGGAGTGCCAGATATAGGGAAGGTAATAAGTGAGGTAATGGAGTCCAGGTGTGTCTGATGTGCAGGTGCATGTAATGATTGATGCCAGGTGTGCATAATGATGGATAGTATACCGGCAACGTTGAACGCCAGAGGGGAGGAGCAGGAGTAGACATGACAATTTAAATGAACTGATTTCCTTATATTGTCATATCCTGACCATAGAAAGCCTGTATTTTCTATGGTAGAGTAGGTCAGGGCGTGACTAGGGGTTTTAGTCTAGTTTTACGTGGGGTCCTAGGTTTGTTTTTCTATGTTGGTGTTTGTGTATGATTCCCAATTAGAGGCAGCTGGTAATCGTTGTCTCTAATTGGGGATCATACATTTTTGCATTTTTCCACCAGTGGGTTATGGGAAATTGTTTATGTTTAGTTGCCTGTCAGCACTGCATTGTCGTCACGTTTCGTTTATTCTTTGTTGTTTTGCTTTTTCTAAGTTTCACTGTCTAATAAATATGTGGAACTCTACGTACGCTGCGCCTTGGTCCGTTTCTACGAACGAACGTGACATATATGAACTGTAACTCAGTTAAATCTTTGTTGCATGTGGTGTTTATATTTTTGTTCATTATAAGTTTGGCTAGACAATGACAGCAATGGAGTAGACAAGACCACAGCCAGATCTGGGACCAGTCTAGCAAAAGAGTTCATCACTTGTGTTGCAATTGCAAAGGTTGGATATTGAGTGAATATAAATGGTAGCTCGCTGCCCTGTTCCAAGATGGCGTAGCAGTGCAGAAGTTGTTTGTCTTTCTCCTGAGTAAATTTTGTATTTTTCATCTTTTTTTTGTAAATATTTCAATATTTTTCATCTCTTTTTCCATTTTTAAAATTAAATATACCTTCCGGTAACCCACCTTACCCAATGTGATACGGAACCTCCATCAGAAGCTAGCCATCAGTAGCTAACCAGCTAATTAGCTGCTAGCTATTTAGTCATTGTTAGCCACTGCTAGCAGCCTTTACCTTTAGCATAGACACCAGCCACTTTTAGCCTGGATAATACTTGCCAGCCTGCCAGTCTGCATATTGGACTGTTTTTCTCCACTACAACACCGGATTCCTGCCGTAAGCCCTGGACCATTACTCCAGATCTTCGCAGCTAGCTAGCTGCCACCGAGTGGCCCAGTCTCAAAGCTAGCCTTGAGCCAGGCCCATCTCCCGGCCTGCTCAGTGGACCCTATGATCACTCGGCTACACAGCTGATGCCTCCTCGATTCTTCACTAACACGACTAGAATCCGGATTCCTGCCGTAGGCTCTGGACGTTTGCATCGGATCATCGCTGCTAGCTAGCTGCTACCGAGTGGCTATAGTGGCAAACGCCCTTGTCCCGAAGCTAGCACCAGTTAGCCGCAAGCCAGGCGCAGCTCCCGGCTAGCAAACAAAATTACTCCAGCTACAATACCTCTTTTGCCACTGGCCTGGGCGCTTTGTTGACACGGAGCCGCACTCGTTCCATCACGAGTGGTCTGCCAACGTAATTCCATCCGTTGTGCCCTCAACCGGCCTTTGCCGGACGTCGGAGCAAACACTTCTACTAGCCCCGGCAGGCTAACTTTTTTTTTAACGCTGCGTCTCCCGCTTGCTAGTGTAGTAACGACTACCTAACGGCTTCCTTGTTTCATCTATTGCTGTTCACTGGACCCTATGTTCACTTTGCTACATAGCTGATGCCTGCTGGATTGTTCATTTACCACGGTACTCCATTTTGTTTATTTTGTTTATCTCTCGCCCCCAGTCTCGAACTCATGCCCTTTGTGTAGTTAACTGACCCTCTCTGCCCAGTCAACACCATTTTACCTGTTGTTGTTGTCTTAGCTAGCTCTCCCAATCAACACCTGTGATTGCTTTATGCCTCGCTTTGTCTCTCTCTAATGTCAATATGCCTTGTATACTGTTGTTTAGGATAGTTATCATTGTTTTAGTTCACTGCGGAGCCCTTAGTCCCAATCAACATACCTCAGATACCTCTTTTGTCCCACCTCCCACACATGCGGTGACCTCACCCAGCATAACTAGTACGTCCAGAGATGCAATCTCTGTTATCGTCACTCAATGCCTAGGTTTACCGCCACTGTACCCGCACCCTACCATACCCGTCTGTACATTATGCCCTGAATCTATCCTACCACCCCCAGAAATCTGCTACTCTGTCCCCAACGGACTAGACAACCAGTTTTGATAGCCTTTAGCCGTACCCTTATCCTATTCCTCCTCTGTTCCTCGGGTGATGTGGAGGTTAACCCAGGCCCTGCGTGTCCCAGGCGCTCTCATTTGTTGACTTCTGTAAAAGCCTTGGTTTCATGCATGTTAACATCAGAAGCCTCCTCCCTAAGTTTGTTTTACTCACTGCTTTAGCACACTCCATCAACTTTGATGTCCTTGCCGTGTCTGAATCCTGGCTTAGGAAGGCCATCATAAATTCTGAAATTTCCATCCCCAACTACAACATTTTCCGTCAAGATAGAACTGCCAAAGGGGGAGGAGTTGCAATCTACTGCAGAGATAGCCTGCAAAATTCTGTCAAACTTTCCAGGTCTATGCCCAAACAGTTCGAGCTTCTAATTTAAAAAATGTATCTCTCCAGAAATAAGTCTCTCACTGTTGCTGCCTGTTATAGACCCCTTCAGCTCCCAGCTGTGCCCTGGAAACCATATGTGAATTGATTTCCCCCCATGCTTAAGACCCCAGAAGTCCTACAATCTAAGCTAGATGCCCTCAATCTCACACAATTTATCAAGGAACCAACCAGGTACAACCCTAAATCCGTAAACATGGGCACCCTCATAGATATTATCCTGACCAACTTGCCCTCCAAATACACCTCTGCTGTTTTCAATCAGGATCTCAGCGATCACTGCCTCATTGCCTGCGCCCGCTATGGGTCCGGGGTCAAACGACCACCCCTCATCACTGTCAAGCGCTCCCTAAAACACTTCTGCGAGCAGGCCTTTCTTATCGACCTGGCCCGGGTATTCTGGAAGGATATTGACCTCAGCCCGTCAGTAGAGGATGCCTGGTCGTTCTTTAAAAGTAATTTCCTCACCATCTTAAATAAGCATGCCCCTTTCAACAAATGTAGAACTGAGGCTAGGAGGCTAGGAAACACTGAGGCTAGGAAACACGGTCACAACCGATAAATCCACGATAATCGAGAATTCCAATAAGCATTTCTCTATGGCTGGCCATGCTTTCCTCCTGGCTACCCTAACCCCGGCCAAAAGCTCTGCACCCCCCGCAGCTACTTGCCCAAGCCTCCCCAGCTTCTCTTTCACCAAAATCCAGATAACAGATGTTCTGAAAGAGTTGCAAAACCTGGACCCGTACAAATCAGATGTGCTAGACAAATCTGGTCCCTCTCTTTCTAAAATGATCCGCCTCCATTGTTGCAACCCCTATTACCAGTCTGTTCAAACTGTCTTTCGTATCGTCCGAGATCCTTAAAGATTGGAAAGCTGCCGCGGTCATTCCCCTCTTCAAAGGGGGAGACACTCTAGACCCAAACTGTTACAGACCTATGTCCATCCTGCCCTGCCTTTCTAAAGTCTTTGAAAGCCAAGTTAACAAACAGACCGCTGACCATTTCGAATCCCACTGTACCTTCTCCGCTGTGCAATCCAGTTTCTGAGCTGGTCACGGGTGCACCTTAGCCACGCTCAAGGTACTAAACAATATCATAACCGCCATCGATAAAAGACAGTACTGTGCAGCCGTCTTCATTGACCTGGCCAAGGCTTTCGACTCCACCTCTATGCAGATGACACCATTCTGTATACATCCGGCCTTTTTTTGGACACTGTGTTAACAAACCTCCTAACGAGCTTCAATGCCATACAACACTCCTTCCGTGGCCTCTAACTGCTCTTAAACGCTAGTAAAACTAAATGCATACTTTTCAAGCGATCGCTGCCCACACCCGCCCGCCTGACTAGCATCACTACTCTGGACAGTTCTGACTTAGAATATGTGGTCAACTACAAAAACCTAGGTATCTGGCTAGACTGCAAACTCTTCTTCCAGACTTATATTAAACATCTCCAATCTAAAATAAAATCTAGAATTGGCTTACTATTTCGCAACAAAGCCTCCTTCACTCACAGTCTATATCACAGTACCATCCGTTTTGTCCCCACGCCCCATATACCACCCATCACTGCGACCTGTATGCTCTCGTCGGCTGGCCCTCGCTACATATTCGTCGCCTGACCAACTGGCTCCAGGTCATCTATAAGTCTTTGCTAGGTAATGCTTCACTTTATCTCAGCTCACTGGTCACCATAACAACATCCACCCGTAGCACGCTCTCCAGCAGGTATATCTCACTGGTCATCCCCAAAGCCTACACCTCTTTTGGCCACCTTTCCTTCCAGTTCTCTGCTTTCAATGACTGGAACGAATTGCAAAAATCGCTGAAGTTGGAGACATATCTCCCTCACTAACTTTAAGCATCAGCTATCAGGGCAGCTTACCGATTGATGCAGCTGTACACAGCCCATCTGTAAATAGCCCATCCAATCTACCTACCTCATCCCCATATTGTTTTTATTTACTTTTTTGCTCTTTTGCACACCAGTATTTCTACTTGCACGTTTCTATCTGCACATCTATCACTCCAGTGTTAATTTGCTCAATTGTAATTACTTCACTACTATGGCCTATTTATTGCCTTACCTCCTCACGCCATTTGCACACACTGTATATAGACTTTTTCTATTGTGTTATTGACTGTACGTTTGTTTATTCCATGTGTAACTCTGTGTTGTTGTTTGTGTCGCACTGCTTCGCTTTATCTTGGCCAGGTCGCAGTTGTAAATGAGAACTTGTTCTCAACTGGCCTACCTGGTTAAATATAAATGTTTTTATCAAATCAGTCCGCTGATGTTCTCTTATTTACTTTAGCTTTTTTTTGTACAATCAAGATAATGGTATTATAGCAATTGGCCTAAATTGATTGGCTATGTTTGGTCAAAACAAAACCCAGCAATGAAAGTAAGTAGCTAGATCCATCCAATCATCTAATCAGAGGCTGTGCTGTCAGGTGGGTGTAATTAGGGTCCATGTATGGGCCGGGGGCGTTGCTATTATGTTCTTATGATGTTCTATTATGTTGTACTGATAGTTCAGTTCTATGGTCCTGGCTTTTGAATATGCATGTCCCAACTATATAAAGACAGGGGTCAGGGGTCAGCCCAATGATTACAGACAGCGTACGCCAAAATACATACAAAATTAAACTGGGCTTTTGATAAAAACAAGAAAACAAAATCCTGGTGATAAACATCAAATAAAAGCACACTGCAAAACACACAAAGGAGAAAATTACAGGTAATTACACTAATATGCATAGTCTCTGAATCACGGTTTCCCCGTGCAGTGATAGAAGTTGTGTGGTCAGGTATTGTAATGCAGGTCATGTGGTTAGTAGCTCAAACAACCAGTGAGAAATCATGACCATGGTAACTGCTCATTTGATTGATCTATTGATCATTACAAGACACATTTAGGTTTAACGATGGTAGCAAACCTTATGACACAAAAATCATGCAGTACTGAAATTGTGCAAAACAACATTGTGTCAAACAAAGTACTACTACACCAGTCACACATAGCAGTATAATGATTTTCATGAATATGATCGCTAGTTAGTTTACCGGCCACGGTTGCATCACAAATGGCACCCTATTCTCTATATAGTGCACTACTTTTGACCAGGGTCCATAGAATAGGGTGCCATTTGGGATTCAACCCAGTTCTTGGATTCAACCCAGTTCTTGGATTCTGCTGGCTCAGAGCAATCTGCAGAGTCCAGGCCAGTCTGTGAATCATACATGAGCCTGTCTGTGTGGGAGAGAAACCCAATCGCTTTTACACAGACTGACTGACTGCCACTCAGACCTATGGACACAGGAGACAAGGAGGGGCGGAAGGGAGGGAAGGATTTTGTGACACCCCTATGATTCATTTCAGCCTCTCTCTCCCTTCATCCACCTCACTCAGGGCCCTTATCGCTAAGCCACGGGGACACTTAACCCTGTTTTCATGTGTGCTGCTCGAGCACGAGGCTTACCATTAATAAGTAAAGAGGCACTCTGCTCCTTGCCTTTCCATGGGCAGTAATTATACTTCCAGCGAGATGGAAAATATTAGGTCTGTGTCCCAAATGGCACCCTAATTCCAGTCTAGGACTGTTACTTTAAGACTAAATGCTACTGTATCATAGATAATCGAAAATAAAGAGTTTATCATTTTAAGAGTAAAATTACAATAATGGCTAGGTGTATCACATTCAGACACATTACATGTCTTCAGACATAGTTTGTTTCAAGACTCCAGTTCCCCCTCTCTTGGATTAAAGCATTGCTCTGGAAATGAGCCCACACAACAAATAGAGATGACCACTGAATAATTGAGGACTCATCTTCATATTCTTGTTGAAGTATTAGCCTGGTGGATTAATTGTTTAAGAGCCTGGCACACTGATGCAGTGATGACATCCCTAATGATGATCCTTATCTTCCCTTTGAGCCTGGCAAACATTGACAGAGACAGACAAATAGACGGAAGGACAGAAAGACAGGCGGACGGACAGACATGCAGGCAGACAGAAAAGACACACACACACACACACAAACACACAGAGATGAGAGCGACACAGTATCAAACCGACATGCATACAGAGAAAGAGAGAGAGAACCAAAGGAAACATTCACAGTAACCACTCCATATGTCAGCTTAATTTAATTTTAAATGACCTTTAACTCATGCATCGACAAAGCACGACGACAGAACATGGTCAGATTAAATCCTGGCCTGAGTTAATATCACACACACACACACACACACACACACACACACACACACACACACACAATCTACACCCTTTTTCATCTTTGTAGTTATATTTAGATAATTCTAATACGAGTTCATTCAACAAGCTTCAAACACACATGTTTTAAGTCCTTTAACAATGTGATTAGGTGTGGAGCGAGGAAAGACAGTACAGGAGAAATACAGAGAGAGAGAGCAATGTATTGGGCCTTTGGGCTCTCACATATCTCTCCAGAACGGCTCAGTCCTAATTGAATGTGGTCTCTGACTTTCTACTTTGAAGTGGAAATCAATCAGAAAGCTAACTTCAGAGAGACTGCCCCCCACCATCCCCTCTACCACCTCCTCCCTTCTCTCCAGGACACACCACTGAAATATACTTAATATGTATAGTCAGGTCTCAAAAGTTTTCTAGTTTTCTATTTCCATACATTTTAACGTGGATCTTCCGCGAGATTAAATCTAGTCCTGCAATAGCACGCTCAATAGGGATTCTGCATTGAATATGCTTTTTAGTCCAGGACTAGGCTCGACTATGTCTGAGAAACCAGTCTATAGAGTTGCATACGATATAAGGGGTAGGGTTGCAAAATGCTGGTAACTTTTCCTAAATTCCCAGAGATCCCTGTTGGAATATTACTGACATTTTGAGGGATTAAGCTGGAAATCTAGGATTCCTCCAAATGGGATTTATGGAAAACCTCATTGTCTTACGTCAGATAGTGCGACAAGCCGTCTGAGGGACAAGCGTTGCGTAGGAGTGACGCCATCTGACATCAGACAATGGGAAAGCCGACGTTCACAGTGCACAGCTTTCCTTAAGACTGCTGCCCATCACCGCCCAAATCAAGCAAGACTCCGAAAAATGTCCCTTTCAAATAGGTCAATAGAGACAAACACAGCAAAGGAGGAAAAGTGTCCAAATCACTTCAGCTCAAAGATTTTATATATCATATTATTTTTCCACTTTCACACATGGAAAGTTTTGCCAGACTCAGGGCGCCCTGCACACTCCAGAGGCTGTGAGAAGAGACTATGCAAGTACACTGACTTTCTTATGCCCACTTGTCAGCCAATCAATAGGGGAGAGTGGGTAAGTTGAGCCATTTTCTACATTCAGTGTCACTCCGTCAAGGGAAATATAGTATTCTTTATAACAAATATATTGTGAGGGTTCAGTGAACAGCCGGAGGAAGACGACGCGACAGAACCATCCTCATGGGATTGGTACTCAGTGTAAAGCCAATTAGTACACACCTAGGCCCACTAATTGGCTTGGTGTTTCCCTCTATATAGGTGTGCCAGGAGATGAGTTCGAGGGGTGATTGGGAGCAGACACTGGGACCTGTGAGGTTGTCAGACATGCCTACCTCAGAGAAAATGACTTTATACTTGGGGTCTGAAATGTACGCTGTGGCATGTATGGGCTTCAGGCAGAAGTCTTCACGCTTTTTGATCTATTTCAGAACTGCAGTTTCCTCTGCTTGGAGCAACAGTGAAGTGGACAGGGCAGTACGAATTTATTTCCTTACAAGCAGAGTCTGAACAGTGTCTGAACAGGATGGCAGAGTGAGATAGGATGGCATTGTCTCCCTCAATCGGTGCAATGGCTACTGCTATAGGTCTCAGGAGTATCAGGCCGCTTACCACTCTCTCCCAAAATACATCATCCAGGAGGATCCTCTTGATAGAGCTGTCCGTATCGGCAGACTGTGATATGGCCATTTCTTGGAGCAACTCCTTCCCATCCAGGAGACTGTCAAACATGATGACAACACCACCCCAACGGGTGTTAATGGGCAGCTTCAATGTGGTGCTCTTATTCTTCTCACTTCGCTTGGTGAGGTAGATTGCTGCTATAACTTGATGACCCTTCACATACCTAACAATTTCCTTGGCTCTCTTGTAGAGTGTATCCATTGTTTTCAATGCCATGATGTCCTTGAGGAGCAGATTCAATGCATGAGCAGCACAGCCAATGGGTGTGATGTGAGGGTAGGACTCCTCCACTTTAGACCAAGCAGCCTTCATGTTCGCAGCATTGTCTGTTACCAGTGCAAATACCTTCTGTGGTCCAAGGTCATTGATGACTGCCTTCGGTTCATCTGCAATGTAGAGACCGGTATGTCTGTTGTCCCTGCTCTTGTCTGTGTCTGTGATCTTGTAGAATACTGGTTGAGTGTTGGAGATTATGTAGTTAATTATTCCTTGCCCACCAACATTCGACCACCCATCAGAGTTGATTGCAATACAGACTGCTTTCTCTATGATATGCTTGACCTTCACTTGAACTCTGCATCCAGTAAATAAGTAGATAAAGCATGTCTGGTTGGAGGGGTGTATACTGGGCGAAGAACATTCAGAATTCTCTTCCAATACACATTGCCTGTGAGCATCAGAGGTGAACCAGTTGCATACACAGCTTGAGCAAGACATCCATCTGCATTTCTCTGACTATGTTCCTACATTGAGTCAAAAAAACTTCTGATTCCAGAAGGACCATGAGCTGTTGCTATCAATAAGGTGTCTGATTCATCATTTTCACCTTGAATAGAAGTAACAGGACTTTTGTCAGAGGTTGCTTATTGTGAGGGCTGAGGGAACTTTATGCACTTGGCCAGATGATTCTGCATCTTTGTTGAATTCTTCACATATGATTTGGCACAGTATTTGCAAATATACACAGCGTTTCCTTCTACATTAGCTGCAGTGAAATGTCTCCAAACATAAGATAGTGCCCGTAGCATTTTCCTGTAAAGATGAGAAAAAAAAAAAATTTCATGTACAGATAAATAGTTAAGCAGTTAGATTAAACAACTCCATTGTAAGATACATTTTTTTAAATGAAGCATGTATGATAACGGGTGAATTAACACTCCTCAGTTAGAAGGCTCAAGCAAGCTAAAACCCACATTGTAGTAAAAACTAACTAGCAGAAATTGTTAACAAGTAAGACATTTAAACACACTTTGCTGTCGGCTACTAGTTAACAAAAAACAATGTATGTCCTATAAAATATATTCACCCCACCCAGTATTGTAATCAAAACTTACTAGAAAGCATGAGGTCCTTGGCTCAGACAGTGTAGTAGTGTGGGCTCAATGGCATCTCATTAGTGTGCAAGATCTTGAGAATCAGCTGTACAGGTGATGGAAGAATGCACTGTGCATGCAGAGGGTGGCAATTCCATTGAATTGGGGATAGTTTAACCAAAATATTCCACAAGACCTAGAGTTGCCACGTGTAACCCACAAAAAAAGGTTCACTGTTATAAGCTAACCTTTTTGATGAATTTTAGCAAAATTCCGAGCTTAACTTCCCATGGAAATTTACTGGAAAGTAATGGCAGCTTTATGACTCTTGGGTAGATGAATGACTTTGGCATCCCTCCAGGCCTGAGGACAAAAACCTTCCTGTAGGCTCAGATTAAAGATATGATAGATAGGAGTGGCTATAGAGTCAGCTATCATCCTCAGTAGCATTCCATTTAAGTTGTCAATGCCAGGATGTCTGTCATTATTGATGAAAACAATAATTTTTCCCTTTTTCCCTCTCCGACACTAACTTTACAAAATTGCTTTTCTTTCATTATTCGTTTTTTATGCATGAGTAGTTTGGCTCACTGTTCTTTGTTGACATTTCCTGACTAAGTTTTCCCACTTTGCCAATGAAGCAATCATTAATATAATTGGCAACATGAAATGGTTTTGTGATAAAAAAGCCATTTCATTTAAAGTACTCAAGTTTTTTCCATCATTCTTTATATCATTGACCTTGGCGTCATAATAGAGTTTCTTCTTCTTCTTCTTGTTGAGTTTAGTCACATCATTCCTCAATTTGCAGTAAGTCAGATGTGCAGCCAGACTTATTAGTCACTCCTTTTGCCCCATCTCTTTCAGTCATACAGTTTATACCTTTTTCACCAATCCATGGAGACTTAACAGTTCTAACAGTCAGTTTCTTAACAGGTGCATGTTTATCAATAATTGGAATAACAAAATTCCATCAATTCATCAAGTGCAGCATCTAGATGCTCCTTATTAATCACATCAGAGCAACAAATATTTTTAACATCCACATAAGAGTCACAGCAAAATATTTTGTATGATCTCCTATACACTATTTTAAGCCCAGTTTTTGGAACTTTGGCTTACTTGGATATAGCCACTATATGTGATCAATGCATTGAATGGGTATGAATAAAGCTTTAGAACAGAGTTCTACAGTATTAGTAAAAATATGATCAATACATGTGGATGATCTTGTTCCTGTAGTGTTTGTAAACACCCTGGTAGGTTGATGAATAACCTGAACTAGATTACAGGCACTGGTTACAGTGAGAAGTGTTCCTCTTGAGCGGACAACTTGATGAAAACCAGTCAATAGTCAGGTCCCCAAGAAAGTAGACCTCTCTGATTACATTACAGAAACTATCAAACATTTCACACATTATTTGGATACAGACTGTTAGCAACACTCCAAAAGAAAAGGCTTTTGACGTGCCAGGTGAACCTGCAACCACCACACTTCAATAACACTTGATATGAGATCTTCTCTAAGCATTAGATGGACATGGCTCTGCATACGGTGCATTCACAAGTATTCAGACCCCTTGACTTTTCCCACAATTTTGTTACGCTACAGCCTTATTCTAAAATTTATGAAATATTATTTGTTTTTATCAATCTACACACACTACCCCACAATGACGAAGCAAAAACAAGTTTTTATAAATGTTTTATTTACATTTATAAAAAAACAAAAACAGAAATACCTTATTTACATAAGTATTCAGACCCTTCGCTATGAGACTTGAAATTGAGTTCAGGTGCATCCTGCTGATCATCCTTGAAATGTTTCTACCACTTGATTGGAGTCCAGGACAATGCTAAATTAAATTGATTGGACAAGATTTGGAATGGCACACACCTGTCTATATAAGGTCCCACAGTTGAGAGTGCACGTCAGAGCAAAAACCAAGCCTTGAGGTTGAAGGAATTGTCTGTAGAGCTCCGAGACAGGATTGTGTTGAGGCACAGATATGGCGAAGGGTGCCAACAAAAATTATGCAGCATTGAAGGTCCCCAAGAACACAGTGGCCTCCATTATTCTTAAATGGAAGAAGTTTGAAACCACCAAGACTCTTCTTAGAGCTGGCCCGCCCGGCCAAACTGAGCAATTAGGGAAAACGGAAGCGAGATCCTTGATGAAAGCCTGCTCCAGAGTACTCAGGACCTCAAACATGGGCGAAGGTCACCTTCCAACAGGACAACGACCCTAAGCACACAGCCAAGGCAACACAGGAGTGGCTTTGGGACAAGTCTCTGAATGTCCTTGAGTCACCCAGCCAGAGCCTGGATTTGAACCCGATCGAACATCTTTGGAGTGGCCTGAAAATAGCTGTGCTGCGACGCGTCCAACCTGACAGAGCTTGAGAGGATCTGCAGAGAAGAACGGGAGAAACTCCACACATACAGGTGTGCCAAGCTTGTAGCATTTATACCCAAGAAGACTCAAGGCTGTAATCGCTGCCAAAGGTGCTTCAACAATGTTCTGAGTAAAGGGTCTGAATACTTATGTAAATGTGATATTTCAGTTATTTATTTAATTTTTGGCACACATTTCTAATAACCTGTTTTTGCTTTGTCAGTATGGGGTATTGTGTGTAGATTGTTGAGGAAAAAAAACGTTTTAATCCATTTTAGAATAAGGCTGTAAAAAGTCAAGGGGTCCGAATACTTTCCGAATGCAGTGTATACCGCAACACTTATACCGTAAGCATTCCTGTCTCTTCTATAAATGTTATATCCTTGTATTGCTACTGCTGTATCATCAAATTCATTATTTAAGTGAGTCTCAGAAATTACCAGTATATGAATGCTATTTGATGTTAGCAAGTTATTGATTTCATTAACCTTATTTCTAAAGCTACATATATTAATATGGGCTATTCTCAGCCCTTTCCTGGGTAGCTTTTCAGAGATAGACATAATATGGAAAAGAAAACAAAGCAAGATAAATAAATATTAAT
This sequence comes from Oncorhynchus clarkii lewisi, assembly GCF_045791955.1. Classification (NCBI taxonomy): domain Eukaryota; kingdom Metazoa; phylum Chordata; class Actinopteri; order Salmoniformes; family Salmonidae; genus Oncorhynchus; species Oncorhynchus clarkii. The sequence goes on from NC_092170.1 coordinate 1,940,303, forward strand.
TCAGCAGTCCATTAATTGGTGGGTGTGTGTATGTATGTGTGTGTATGTGCTGCTGGGGTTAAACTATGAACCCATAGGCTTGGCTCTCTCATCCCTTCCAGGCTTTTGGGAGGGAGGGTGGACAATCTGTCCTAGTGGATGTTAGCAATGTCCTCACGCGCTATGGCAGCTTTTATGGCTGGGATAAGTTATTTTCTCTTCTGGCGCACAGCTTCAGGATAGTTCTCGTTGACAAAGATATATGTTCCTCTCAAGTTTTTGGCACTTTCCAGAACAGCTACCTTGTCCTTGAAACTCAGGAACTTGACCACTATCGGACTGGGCCTGTCACCTGGGCCGGTGTTGGGTTTTCCAGTCCTGTGGGCACGCTCCACATCAATCTTCCTGTGGTCCATTTTTAGTTTCTCTGAGATCATTTCCCTCACTTTGTCCTCAGACTCAGTCCAAGTCTCATGGGGAGATTCTGCAATTCCGTCCACAACCATGTTGTTCCACCTTAATTGGCCCTTGTGATAATCTGATTTCTCCGTCATTGTTATCATGGATTTACATACAGAACTGACGTCCTCTCTCAATGACTTACAGATTGCTGTCATCTTGCCGTTCTCCTGTTTAAACTCATTGAGCTGAACCAGGGAAAACTGCTAACTCTTCTTCAGGTCCTGGACCTCTCTGGTCAGGTCATGCATTCTTTCATTAGTTGACTCCACCAGTATTTGGATAAATACTTGAAGCTATTTTCTTGTTGTTGTAACAACTGCTTGTAGAACTCTTTTTGTTTGTTTAAAAGATCCTTCACCTGTGACAGAGAGACACCACTGTCCTCAACGGTACTCCCGCTGGCTTTGGTCTCCGTCATGGTAACAACAGTAGGTTACGCTGTTACTCCTCACAGTTCCAGACAGGACACTGCCCATAACATAACCCCACCGCCACCATGGGGCACTCTGTTCAAACCTTGACATCAGCAAACTGCTTGCCCAAACAATACACTGTCTGCCATCTGCCTGGTACAGTTGAAACCAGAATTAATCTGTGAAGAGCACACTTCTCCAGCATGCCAATGGCCATAGAAGGTGAGCATAAAACCGCTTCCCTGAGACGGTTTTATGACATTTTGTGCAGAAATCCTTTGGTTGTGCAAACCCAGAGTCCTCAGCTGTCTGGGTGACTGGTCTCAGACAATCCCACTGGTGAAGAAGCTGGATGTGGAGGTCCTGAGCTGGCGTGGTTCACGTGGTCTGCGGATGTGAGGCCGGTTGGACGTACTGCCAAATTCTCTAAAATGACTTGGAAGGCGGCTAATGGTAGAGAAATTAACATAAAATTATCTGGCAACCGCTCTGATGGACATACCTGCAGTCAGCATGCCAATTGCATGCTCTCTCAAAATTTGAGACATCTGTGGCATTGCGTTGTGTGACAAAACTGCACATTTTAGAGTGGCCTTTTGTTGTCCCCAGCACAAGGTGAACCTGTATAATAATCATGATGTTTAATCAGCTTCTTGATATGCTACACCTGTCAGGTGGATGGATTACCTTGGCAAAGCATAAATTCTCACTAACAGGGATGTAAACTAATTTGTGCACAAAAGTTGAGAGAAATAAGCTTTTTGTGCGTATGGATCTTTTATTTCAGCTCATGAAACATGGGACCAACAGTTTACATGTTGTGTTTATATTTTTGTTCAGTGTATTGTTCGTAAGGCATTGCAGAAAAGTTATCCTGGAACAGGGTGATCAAATTAAGATCCCTACACCACTTTTTCCATGTGGTTTCTTCCTTCACAGACCATGAAATTATCACCTCTTCCTAAATATTTGGTAAAATTATACATTTTGTGTATGGTTTCCTAGAAACAAGGGTGGCTCAACTTACCCCTTTGGCTCAACTTACCCCACTCTCCCCTAACCATCAGGAAGCAAAAGACTGGTTGTTCCTTTGACAGAGACAAATGGCCCCCTATTCCCTATTTAGGGCACTACTTTTGACCTGGACCAATAGGGTGGGAATAGGATGCCATTTGGGACACATCCAGAGAGACAGAGTACACGCACACCTGAATTCTCTTCCTCTCTAAATGAAAGGTCAGTGAGAATGCTGCAGCACATCCATTCCTCCAGGTAGGTCTGACATCCAGCAAGCTAACAGCGCCTCTTCCTCTGCATCACAATACAATATTACAGTCCCCCTCTTCTGCAGCACTCTTCTGCAGACCTATGAAAAAGGGGGTATTGGAGAAAGAGGGCCTTGGATAGATAATGTTTTCTGGAGGCATTTTTCAACACTGCTAATTGTCATCAATGTTCAGCTACGTGTGAATTGTTGAGTCAAATTCCAACCCACTTGTTCCTGACCAGTTCTGTTCAGTGAGCAGAATAGATTTGTAGTGTTGTTTCTGCAGCAGCCATGTGGATAAGAAAGAGTGAGAGAGAAAGTGTGTCAGAGAGAGAAGAGAGAGAGAACAGGGAGAGAGAGCAGAGAGAGAGAAACCTCATTGTTGTCTTGTTTCTCAGAGGCTCTAGCAGTCAGATAGCATAAAAGGAGGTTTTCTGATCACACGCTCCCCACTTCACACACATCCCTCCATTGATACAGGTGAAGGCCCTGCAATTATCTACTGTATAATGACGGTGCGGCCCTGTCTCCTCACACACTCAACGAAAAGGAAATGAGGGCGTTGTCCCAAATGGCACCCTATTATAGTGCACTACTTTTGACCAGAGTCAAAATTAGTGCACTTTATATGGAATAGGCTGCCATACGGGACGCAGTCAAGGAGCGGCGCAGGCAGCGGCACAGCTGGGAGAGCGCAGCTGGCTCAGTCCTCCTCTCATTCTCACAGAACAACAGGACAGAATGTGTTGCCTCCGATAATGTTGTGAATGCAAATGACCGTTGGACGAATGAAGAATCCCATTCTGAGGTGAGATCAGAAAGGAGGAGGTGGTGAAGGAGAGAACGAATGAGAGAAGGAGGGAGGGTGTGCGGGAGGGAAGGTGGGCTTGTAAATGCATTGGGTACATCACGACTCTTAACTTCTTGCTTGGCTAAACCTAAAGTTTAGCTTTACTGTAATTGTGGTACTTTGTATTTGTATTTATAAAGGATCTCCATTAGCTACTGTTCCTGAGGTCCATCAAAATTAGGGCAGTTATATAACATTTTTAAAACATTACAATACATTTCACAACACATTAAGTGTATGCCCTCAGGCCACTACTCTACAACACAAAATCAATGTGTGTTTAGTGCGTTGGTTATCATGTGTGCGTCTATGAATGTGTCTCAGATTTTACTGCTTACACGAGTTACTTGATGTCAAATAGAGTTACATGTAGTCATGGTTCTATGTAGTACTGTGCGCCTCCCATAGTCTGTTCTGGACTTGGGGACTGTGAACAGATTTCTGGTGGCATGTCTTGTGGGGTATGCATGGGTGTCTGAGCTGTGTGCTAGTAGTTTAAACAGACAGATCGGTGCATTCAACATGTCAATACTTCGCTCAAAAAAAGTAGTGATGAATTCAATCTCTCCTCTACTTTGAGCCAGGAGAAACTGACATGCATATTATTAATGTTAGCTGTCCGTGTACATTTTAAGGGCCAGCCGTGCTGCCCTGTTCTGGGCCAATTGTAATTATTTTTTTTTTGTGGCACCTGACCACACGACTAGACAGTAGTCCAGGTGCGAAAAAACGAGGTCCTGTAGGACCTGCCTTGTTGATAGTGTTGTTAAGAAGGCAGAGCAGTGCTTTATTATGGACAGACCTCTCCCCAACTTAGCTACTGTTGCATCAATATGTTTTGACCATGATAGTTTACATTCCAGGGTTACTCCAAGCAGTGAAGTCTCCTCAACATGCTAAATTTCCACATTATTCATTACAAGATTTAGTTGAGGTTTAGGGTTTGTGAATGATTTGTACCAAATACCCTTAGTTTTTGAAATATTTAGGACTAACTTATTTCTTGCCACCCATTCTGAAACTGACTGCAGCTTTTTGTTAAGTGTTGCAGTGATTTAATTTGCAGTGGAAGATAACGTACATAGACACTCAGGCTTTACTCTGAGTCAGTGGCAGGTCATTAGTAAAGATTGAAAAAATTAAGGGTCCTAGACAGCTTCCCTGGGGAATGCCTGACTACCTGGATTATGTTGGAGATGCTTCCATTAAATAACACCCTCTGCGTTTTGTTAGACGGGTCCACAAAATAGCAGAGGATGTAAACCCACAAGACATACAGTACCAGTCAAAAGCTTGGACACACCTACTCATTCCAGGGTTTTTCTTTATTTTTACTATTTTCTACATTGCAGAATAATAGTGAAGACATCAAAACTAAAACCCTTGAATGAGTAGGTGTGTCCAAACCTTTGACTGGTACTGTACGTTTTTCCAGCAGCAGATTATGATCGATAATGTCAAAATCAACACTGAAGTCTAACAAAACAGCTGCTACAATCTTGTTAGTGTCAATTTCTCTCAGCCAATCATGAGTCATTTGTGTAAGTGCCATACATGTTAAATGCCCTTCCCTATAAGCGTGCTGAAAATCTGTTGTTAATTTGTTTACTGTGAAATAGCACTACTATTTGGTAATAGGCTGATTGGTCGACTGTTTGAGCCAGTAAAGGGTGCTTTGCTATTCTTCGGTAGCAAATTACTTTTGCTTCCCTCCAGGCCTGAGGTCACACACTTTCCTGTAGGCTTACCTGGAAAACAAGAATAACAATATTGTCCGCTATCATCCTCAGTAATTTTCCATCCAAGTTGTCAGGCTTGTCATTGTTGACAGACAACAACAACAATTATTAACCTCTTCCACACTCACTTTACGGAATTCAAAATGACAATGTGTGTCTTTCATAATTTTGTCAGTTATGCATGGGAATAGGATGCCATTTGGGACACATCCAGAGAGAGAGTACACGCACACACACACACACAATACTGTAGATTCAGAATTTGTTTTTGGTATGTCATGCCTAAGTTTGCTAATCTTGCCAATGAAAAAAATAGTAGTTTGCAATAGTAGTTGGCAATATCAGTTTTTTTTGTGATAAATGAGCCATCTTATTCAATTTGCCCAAAACGTCATTTAAGGTGCTCTAAAGCTTTTTAATATAATTCTTTATATAATTTATCTTTGCCTCATATTACAGTTTCTTCTTTTTGTGCAGCCAGACTTATTGCATTAAGTTGGTCTTATACCCGTGCATTAACACTGTAATTACTCTAGTAACATTGTATTGACACATTGTTACATAGTAACTTCAGTAATTGCATTGTATTGGAGTTCAACTGTTATTCTCAAAGGGGAATAGCATATATGTAGCCCTTATGTTTGTTTGTACCGGTATGTAAAGAAAAATACTTCTAGAGAGAAATGGGCACTTACCCTGTGGTTTAGGGACGTTAACAAATTTTATTCAAATGTTATACATAAAACTTTTGTTTGTTCATTCTTTTGTTCATTCTTTTTTTTATTTAGCCAAACAAAAAAATCATATATTTTTTTAAATATTAATTCTTATTTACAATTTAAAACAGTACAGTAAATAATAACAACATTATCAATAATAAAAATGTTATAAAACATAAACTTTCCATTTGAAAATTTGTGAGCTGGGAATTCCAGAATGTTAGGATACAAAGTAGCTATTGGGAGTTGCTGTACATTCAAACAGGAACTAGAGGTGTGTTCAATCAAATAAGAATTAGGCTACATGTCAATCTGTTCAGCAGGACACCACGATGTGGAACATTCTGACAGAAATAAATGATGTGGAACAAACATGTCTCTCTGCCGTATAGAAGAAGTAATCATGTTGGCTGTATTCATGCTATTTCTATATGCAACATCAACAATGTTTGACTACTGAATGTGACCCTAATTTCCTTTATAGAATTCCTTGAACTGTCATTTTACAATACCTTTTGGAATTGCTAACCACACAGGTGGCAAACATTTGCGGCATAAAGATAACCAACAGAATATGGACAAATTATGATCGACATGGTTGTGGCCAGAATTACAACCAAACGTTTGCTCTGTTGAACGCACCTCGAGCTCATTAAGGTCACCATTTTCTAAAGGGATGGGGCTGGGGAGAGAAGGCGTGTGTTGTCTGTGTGTGTATGTGTACAGAGTAAGGAGATGAGACGGTCGGCAGGGGAGTGAAAACATGGATTGAGCCTTAAAAACAAAACAAAGTAACAGTACAGCAGCCTGGTCTACTGGACATCATCATCATCATCACCGGGACTGGACGCCATACAACTCCAGACTACCATGATCAAAGTCTACAGACTTCTGGACTTCCCCATCCAATTCCCTTTTTTCCAGGTCCCATAAAGTCACAGTTCCAGTCCCCCGCTCTCCTTCCTGTATAATTCCTGGCAGGAGGGAGAACGACGTCTGTCATCAGGAGCCATTTTGGAGAAACGTGTCCTCCTGGGCATTGGCAGATTCCAACATACCTACTGGCTGCTCAGAAGGCACTGTGTCGTTCTGTTCCTGGTGGTCTTGTGTGAGGGATCTTGGCATGGAGGAGAGACATGGATAGTAATTTCATGTTTCAAATCAAAACAAAAAGACATTTGATGAATGTTTGATGCGATCACACACGCAGGCACGCACACACAAATACACTGCTCAAAAAAATAAAGGGAACACTAAAATAACACATCCTAGATCTGAATGAATGAAATTCTTATTAAATACTTTTTTCTTTACATAGTTGAATGTGCTGACAACAAAATCAAACAAAAATTATCAATGGAAATCAAATGTATCAACCCATGGGGGTCTGGATTTGGAGTCACACTCAAAATTAAAGTGGAAAACCACACTACAGGCTGATCCAACTTTGATGTAATGTCCTTAAAACAAGTCAAAATGAGGCTCAGTAGTGTGTGTGGCCTCCACGTGCCTGTATGACCTCCCTACAACGCCTGGGCATGCTCCTGATGAGGTGGCGGATGGTTTCCTGAGGGATCTCCTCCCAGACCTGGACTAAAGCATTCGCCAACTACTGGACAGTCTGTGGTGTAACGTGGCGTTGGTGGATGGAGTGAGACATGAGGTCCCAGATGTGCTCAATTGGATTCAGGTCTGGGGAACGGGCGGGCCAGTCCATAGCATCAATGCCTTCCTCTTGTAGGAACTGAGAAGTGGTCTGTGGTCACCACCTGCAGAACCACTCCTTTATTGGGGGTGTCTTGCTAATTGGCTATAATTTCCACCTGTTGTCTATTCCATTTGCACAACAGCATGTGAAATGTATTGTTAATCAGTGTTGCTTCCTAAGTGGACAGTTTGATTTCACAGAAGTGTGATTGACTTAGAGTTACATTGTGTTGTTTAAGTGTTCCCTTTATTTTTTTGAGCAGTGTATATATGCTGAGAGGTTAGTATAATGCACAGCACAGTGCCACTTGCTCCAAAATGGTAAAGTGTGTGTGTGTGTGTGTGGGGAGGGGGGGGGTTGTGTGACATACCAGTCTTAGAAATGATAGTGAGGGAGATGTTAGAAAGAGAGGAGCAGAAACTGAATGAGAGGATGTGTCTATGCAGCTGAGATCCATTGAAAGAGATCAAATGAACAAAGAAAACAACACAAAGAGATGAGACCAAGAGACAAAACTCTGGTTAGTCCAGAAAAATATATGTGTAAAAATAAATAATGAAACAATGATATCAGAGCAAGTAATGATGGATTAAAAAGAGTGTACCACACGAAGGTGAACAAAAACATTGATAAGATGAGTGTGAAGGTTAGTACTGTAAGTAGCTAGGCTTGACACATGCAGCCCAATGGCCGCATATACCAAGCTTCTCAAAATAGGAGTTCTGATATAGGATATTTTTTTTAAAATTAACATCACAATGAATAAGATGACGGGGGCGGGGGGGGGGGGGGTAGCACTCCTGTTTTGAGACATTTGATGCATACACCCTCAGTTCTCTAAAGAAACAGCAGTTTCTATGTTTTCTGGGCGGTTCCACAGACCTGCTCGTTCATGACAGTGGAGAGCTCGGTGAGCATGTCCCTGTAGTGGGCCCTCATCTCCTCCTGGTACTCCAGCTGGTCCTCCTTGATCAGCCGCTCGTTGACGTCCAGCGCCTGGCCGCACGCCTCCGCAAACTGCCTGCAGGGCCAGACAGAGATTGTTAGGGCCAAGGGCCAAGAGTTTCCCTGTCCTGATCATGTGACCTGATCTGGAAAAACTCTGGGTTCTAGTTATCTTGACCTGAATTGACCCAGGTCTAGGTCAAGTGTGATCTAGGTCAAGTGTGAAGAATACCTGAAAATCTCCTTGAGCAGTTTGACTTGGTTGTCAGGGTATTTCTTGGCATTTTTCTCTTCCAGGAAGGCTCGGGCATAGGCCATGGGCCCTGCATTCACCTGTAAAGTAAGTTAATGGTTATTCACCTGCATCATTTTCAACAGACAGTACAGTATGAAGAAATTAGTATTGAGGGTAATGCTAATAATGCAAGAGGTTAATACTAGTGATGGGAGAGGCTAATGCTAAAGATGCGAAACGCTAATGATAATAGTGATGCTTGAGGCTAATGCTAATTCCGTGGTTGCCATGGCGCCATGAGGTCACTTAGGCAGAGAGCTCCTGTACATTTAGTATATAATTAATACATTTCCCTGCAAATCTTTTGTTTTAAGAATAAACAATTAATATACCAATTTTTTTAATTATTTATTTGACTAGGCAAGTCAGTTCTTATTTACAATGACGGCCTTCCGAGGAACAGTGCCTTGTTCAGGGGCAGAACCTTGTCAGCTCGGGGATTCGATCCAGCAACCTTTCAGTTACTGGCCCAACGCTCTAACCACTAGGCTACCTGCCACCCCAGAATCCACCACAGACTTTTAAAACTGAAGCTGGCAAGTAATTTGTTTGTTGTATTTAATGTCAGCTAGCTAGCTGGTAATTGTTTTGATTCGAAGGCCAGCCATGTGTCCGGAGGTTGAGGATGGCGAGAATCCCAAATGCAAGACGGCTGAGGTATACAATGATGAGGATCATATGAGGAGGACTAGGCTACTCCTGAAATATTATTGAAATGTGGTGTGCTTTCTGGCGCCATGTAACTGCCCCAAGTGGGTGCTTCATTTTGGTAGTCGTGAAGAACTTGCTAGCTACACCAACTACAGAGTCCATGAACTGCAGTGGCTGAGCTCAAACTTCATCCGAGTCTTACTATGGAGAAGCCACACAGACGGCAAGGATGACAAGACACCTTGATGACACCGTGCTGCCTGCCTGCCCCCGGACATGCCCCAGAGACTATCTTTGCTTGCTCTCCCCCTTTGACCACCTCCCTCCAATGACCACTCAAACCATTAATTTTCTGACCATCTCATGACCTTCCCTTTCATGACTGATGATCAAATTAAATAAAATTGTATTAGTCACATTCGCAGAATACAACATGTGTAGACCTTACCGTGAAATGCTTACCTACAAGCCCTTAACCAACAGTGCAGTTCAAGAAAGAGTTAAGAAAATATTTACCAAATAAACTAAAGTAAAAGAACTATAAAATGTAACACAATAAAATAACAATGACGAGGCTATATACAGGGGGTACCGGTACCGAGTCAATATGCGGGGGTACAGGTTAGTTGAAGTAATTTGTACATGTAGATAGGGGTGAACTATGCATAGATAATGAGTAGCAGCAGTGTAAAAAACAAATGTGTGTGTGGGGGTGTGTCAATGTGAATAATTTTATTCATTTTTCAGCAGTCTTATGGCTTGGGGTTAGAAGCTGTTAAGGTGCCTTTTAGTCCTAGATTTGGTTGTCTGGTACCGCTTGCCATGTGGGAGCAGAGAAACAAAACAGTCTATGACTTTGGTGACTGGAGACTTTGACAATTTTAAGGGCTTTCCTCTGACACCGCCTAGTATATAGGTCCTGGATGGCAGGAAGCTTGGCCCCAGTGACTGGGCAGTACGCACTATCCTCTGTAGTGTCTCATGGTCAGATGCCGAGCAATTACCATTCCAGGCAATGATGCAACTGGTCAGGATGCTCTCAATGGTGCAGCTGTAGAATTTTTTGAGGATCTGGGGACCAATGCCAAATCTTTTCAGTCTCCTGAGGGGGAAAAGGTGTTGCCGTGCCCTCTTCACGACTGTCTTGGTATGTTTGGACCATGTTAGTTCGTTGGTGATGTGGACATCAAGGAACTTGAAACTCTTGACCCGCTCCATTACAGCCCGACAATGTTAATGGAGCCTGTTTGGCCCGCCTTTTCCTGTAGTCAATGATCAGCTTCTTTGTCTTGCTCACATTGAGGGAGAGGTTGTTGTCCTGGCACCACACTGCCAGATCTCTGACCTCCTCCCTATAAGCTGTCTCATCGTTGTCGGTGATCAGATACTGTTGTGTCGTCAGCAAACTTAATGATGGTGTTGGAGTCGTGTTTGGCGACGCAATCGTTGGTGAACAGGGACTACAGGAGGGGACTAAATACACACCCCTGAGGGGCCCCAGTGTTGAGGATCAGCGTGAGAGATGTGTTGTTGCCTACCCTTACCACCTAGGGCCGGCCCATCAGGAAGTCCAGGATCCAGTTGCCGAGGGAGGTGTTTAGTCCCAGGGTCCTTAGCTTAGTGATGAGCTTTGTGAGCACTATGGCGTTGAACACTGAGCTGTAGTCAAAGAACAGCATTCTGACATAGGTGTTCCTTTTGTCCAGGTGGGAATGGGCAGTGTGGAGTGTGATTGAGATTGTGTCATCTGGGGATCTGTTGGGGCGGTATGCGAATTAAAGTGGGTCTAGGGTATCCGAGAGGATGCTGTTGATGTGCGCTATGACCAGCCTTTCAAAGCACTTCATGGCTGCCGACATGAGTGCTACGGGGCGGTAATCATTTAGGCAGGTTACCGTCACTTCCTTGGGCACAGGGTCTGCTTGAAACATGTAGCTATTACAGACTCGGTCAGGGAGAGGTTGAAAATGTCAGCGAAGACACTTGCCAGTTGGTCCGCAAATGCTTTGAGTACACTTCCTGGTAATCAGTCTGGCCCCGCGGCTTTGTGAATGTTGACATGTTTAAAGCTCTTGCTAACATCGGGTACCGAGAGTGTTATCACACAGTCGGCCAGAACAGCTGGTGCTCTCATGCATGCTTCAGTGTTGCTTGCCTCGAAGGCATTTACAGTTGAAGTCGGAAGTTTACATGCACTTAGGTGGTAGTCACTAAAAGTCGTTTTTCAACCACTCCAAACTTTTTGTTAACAAACTATAGTTTTGACAAGTCGGTTAGGACTACTTTGTGCATGACACAAGTCATTTTTCCAACAATTGTTTACAGACAGAATATTTCACGTATAATTAACTTATAGTTCACAATTCCAGTGGGTCAGAAGTTTACACACACTAAGTTGACTGTGCCTTTAAACTGCTTGGAAAATCCCAGAAAATTATGTTAAGGCTTAGAAACTTCTGATAGGCTAATTGACATCATTTGAGTCAATTGAATGTGCACCTATGGATGTATTTCAAGGCCTACCTTCACACTCAGTGCCTCTTTTTACTGACCATCACGGGAAAATCTAAAGAAATCAGCCAAGACCTCAGAAAAACAATTGTAGACCTCCACAAGTCTGGGAACAAGGAGGAAAATGATGTGTATATATTGAAGCAACATCTCAAGACATCAGTCAGGAAGTTAAAGCTTGGTCGCAAATGGGTCTTCCAAATGGACAATGACCCCAAGCATACTTCCAAAGTTGTGGCAAAATGGCTTCAGGACAACAAAGTCAAGGTATTGGAGTGGCCATCACAAACGCCTGACCTCAATCCTATAGAAAATGTGTGGGCAGAACTGAAAGAGCGTGTGCGTGCAAGGAGGCCTACAAACCTGACTAAGTTACATCAGCTCTGTCAGGAGGAATGGGCCAAAAATTCACCCAACTTATTGTTGGAAGCTTGTGGAAGGCTACCCGAAACGTTTGACCCAAGTTAAACATTTTAAAGGCAATGCTACCAATGACTAATTGAGAGTATGTAAACTTCTGACCCACTAGGAATGCGATGAAAGAAATAAAAGCTTAAATAAATCATTCTCTCTATTATTATTATTATAACATTTCACATTCTTAAAATAAAGTGGTGATCCTAACTGACCTAAAACAGGGAATTTTTACTCAAACTAAATGTCAGGAATTGTGAAAAACTGAGTTGAAATGTATTTGGCTAAGGTGTTTGTAACCTTCCCGACTTCAAATGTAGCTTGTCTGGCAGGTTTGCTTCATTGGGCAGCTAGCCTTTGTAGTCTGTAATAGTTTTCCAGCCCTTCCACATCCGATGAGCGTCAGAGCCGGTATAGTAGGATTCAATCTTAATTCTGTATTGACGCTTTGCTTGTTTGATGGTTCGTCTGAGGGGATAGCGGGATTTCTTATAAGAACTCAGATTAGTGTTCCGCTCCTTGAAAGTGTCAGCTCAAGCCTTTAGCTCGATGCGGATGTTACCTGTAATCCATGGCTTCTGGTTGGGAGATGTATGTACGGTCACTGTGGGGACGACGTCGTCGATGCACTTATTGATAAAGCCGATGACTGAGGTGGTATACACCTCAACATGTTGTTGTTGTTTTCTAAATTGCTTGTCTTTTTTGTGTTACTTTACAGCGCTTTGAGATTCTTTATGTAATTAATAGTGCTATAAAAGTTGAATAAATGTGTTAATATCATTAGAGGCTAATGCTAAAGATGCAAGAGGATAATTCAAAATAATCTAGAGGCTAATGCTAGTGATAGAGGGCTACATAGAGGAAGCATGAGATGATAGACAGTAAGTAGCTTGTGCTGCTTCACCATGATAGATAATCCAATATCGCTCTCTGTTACTGCAACAGCGTGTTAAGATCAGCCTGCATAATGCTGTCACTCTGAGCTGAGCTGTTTTCACACATTTCACTGTATTTACAGGGGAATAGGGCTGGGAAAAGCCTGAGAAGAGGCAGGATTATGGAGAGCATGGGTCTCAGCATAGACTGTTTGGTAATAATATACCACGTGTGGATAAGTGCAAGCGTGTGTGTGTTCATGTTAGTGTGTGACCAGTGCCTTTGGCGCCGTTTCATGAGCAGTGCTTGGGTGTTGGGTGGGGGGTGGGGGGGTCAGGTTTATGGTGTGCTCAACATTGTAGCCTAGAGACCAACGCATCGTTCTTGCTGTAGTGAGAGAGAAGCATACCTGCAGCCTATCTATCACAGGACTAGAATAAGATTAACTTTTTATTATCTCTCTCCCTCGCTCTGCTCTGATAGACATGAGCCTGCAACTATTATCTCTCCAGCGTTGCACTTCATCGTCATCATCATCCTTATAGAATCATAGCTGCGGAAAGGGTACTGCAGCACCCCTGACATATTTCAATACATTTGCCAAAGTAATATAATTACTGCTGTCTGTTCAGAAATAAATGAAATAACTCAGACTACCACACCAGGAGTAGGCCTATAATGTAGCCACAGCCACATTTTTATTGCCTAGCTGTGGATTGTGTGTAGACCAATTACAATGCATAGCCTACAGTCCGGAATGTGTGTCAAATCTGTCAGTGAACAGGCATCTCCCAATATTTAAAATACAATTGTGGGAAAACATAGGTTGGAAAGCAAATGGCTCTTGTTGAAAAAAAGAAGCCTCTAATCTGTCTGCAGAGGCTAACAAAAAATGGAGAGATATGCTTTTGGCTCGAGCGCATAGGCCATGTCTGGTGAGCTGCGCATTATTGAGCGAGTCAGTGAAACTGGAAAGCCTTTTTCAGAGCTATAATTTCTTCCTCATATTGTACAATATGTGTGTCTCCACACACCTACTGTAGGCCTGGGGTGTTGATGGATTCAAGACAAGGTATTTTCTATTGATCTTATATTCTCAGTTGGTCAGTGTCAAAGTAGCCTGCCGTTTTAATCATATGTACGGTATTAAACAATGTTATGCTTAAGTCTCCAGTCATTATAAAATGCTTTTATAAAAGGCAATATTTTCCCCATGTGTGCAACTTCTGCAAGCACCTCTACTCTACTGCTCTACGCCACTATGCAAATGCAATGATATGCATGCAATGCTTTATTATAAAGGTGTGTTTTTTAATGCGTTCTTGTACCTCAGAGCCCCCACTGGACACCCCACTCTCACACACACTTTTTGCTTGGCACCTCCCAATTTACAAATGAAGCATACATTTGCATTTAGGAAAACAGCTAACTTCCTACACATTTTGCCATAGCGATTTCATAGCTGCCAATTTTGGGGGGTTTGGGGAGGTGGGGTGCATTCTACGCCAGGGTGTGTGTGTGTGTGTGTGTGTGTCAGCTCAGCTATGTCTGAACTCACTTATGTGTGTATGCATGTTGTTGTGTGTGTGTGTGTGTGTCTGTCTGTCAGTTGTGTCTGACTGTCAGCTCAACCCACTTGAGTGGTGGAGTGTATGTTTGTCTGTACACTATGTGCATGTCTTCTCAACTCAACCCTTCTGTGTGTCTCTCTACATCTTTCTCCTCCTCTACCCTTACCTTGACGCTGACGCTACCCTGTAGTTTGAGCTGCAGCCGGATCATGTCCACCTCTGCCATGGCACACAGCTGGTTGAGCTCCGACACTTTGCAGGACATCTCGTCGATGGCCACCTCGATGGGGTTCATCTCCGTGCTCTGCTGCTCCACCACCTGGATACGTTTTTTCAGGTAGGGGAAGGTGGAATTCGCTGGGTGGGGGGAAAGTAATATAAAAAAGGGGGAGTAGACACAGGGTATGAGGAACCAATTGGTTAATCCTTGTGGTCCTGGGTGGCTCAGGCATGAGTAGGGAGCCAGGACTGGGTTTGATACCTGCTGGGGCTACCCATATGAAAAAATGTATGCATGCACTACTGTAATAACTCGCTTTGGATAAAAGTGTCTGCTAGATGGGATATATTTTATTGTATTAAACCAGAACTGTTGGGTTTGTTTGGGAATTGTTGTCCGATCTTTCTTCCATTTTGAAGGGAAAACCATTGAACCTACACCATAACTTTACTGGTCAGAATAGGTCACCAATTACAGCACTGGTCAGTATACTAGTGATTCAGATAGTTACGGCTCAGTATTTACTGGTTACTCAGACACTTCCTAGTTAGTATAGCATACTACCATACAAGCTAATGGCTCAGTGGCTATTTCGGCCACACCCGTTTAAGACAGGTGTATAAAATCGAGCACACAGCCATTCAATCTCCAGAGACAAACATTGGCAGTAGAATGGCCCGTACTGAAGAGCTCAGTGACTTTCAATGTGGTACCATCATAGGATGCCACCTTTCCAACATGTCAGTTCATAACATTTCTGCTGCCTCGGTCAACGGTAAGTGTGGTTATTATGAAGTGGAAACGTCTAGGAGCAACAATGGCTCAGCCACGAAGTGGTAGGCCACACATGCTCACGGAGCGGGAACCCCGAGTGCTGATGCGCTTAGCATGTAAAAATGGTCTGTCCTCGGTTGCAACACTCACTACCGAGTTCCAAACTGCCACTGGAAGCAACATCAGCACAATAACTGTTCGCCAGGAGCTTCATGAAATGGCTTTCCATGTCTGAGCAGCCGCACACAAGCCTAAGATCACCATGCGCAATGCCAAGCGTTGGGTGGAGTGGTGTTAAGATCGCCGCCTTTGGACTCCGGAGCAGTGGAAACGCGTTCTCTGGAGTGATGCATCACGCTTCACCATTTGGCAGTCGGACAGACGAATCTGGGTTTGGCGGATGCCAGGAGAACGCCACCTGCCCCAATGCATAGTGCCAACTGTAAAGTTTGGTGGAGGAGGAATAATGGTCTGGGGTTGTTTTTCACGGTTCGGACTAGGCCCCTTAGTTCCAGTGAAGGGAAATCTTAATGCTACAGCATATAATGATTTTATAGACGATTCTGTGCTACCAACTTTCCCTTTCTGTTTCAGCATGACAATGACACAGTGCACAAAGTGAGGTCCATATAGAAATAGTTTGTTGAGATCTGTGTGGAAGAACTTGACTGGCCTGCAGAGAGTCCTGACCTCAACCCCATCGAACACCTTTGGGATGAATTGGAATGCTGAATGCGAGCCAGGCCTAATCACCCAATATCAGTGCCCCACCCCACTAATGCTCTTGTGGCTAAATGAATCCCCCCGCAGCAATGTTCCAACATCTAGTGGAAAGCCTTCCCAGAAGGGTGGAGGATGTTATAGCAGCAAGAGGGGGACTAATTCCATATTAATGCCCATGATTTTGGAATGAGAAGTCCGACGAACACGTGTCCACATACCTTTGGCCATGTAGTGTAAGTGACAGTAAATGTTGACAGTTCTTTGGATACAAATATTAGCTAAAATTATATTTTTAATAACTCACTGGTTAGTATGGTGCGTCTCTTGCACTGCTCCTCCACGTCGCCATGTTTCTTCCCCGACAGAGTGAAAGGCGTCTCGAACACGAAGCGATTGATGTTGTGATGTCGCTCGAAGTCAGTCTTCTTCTCCTGCTGCTCCTTGTTGTCAAAGTAGGGCACTACGTAGGTCACCTGGATGTAGGCGTACTTGGAGTCCAGGTCTTTAGGATTTACCTGGTGGGTTATATCAAACAGCACAATCAGTTCACAGTCTGGGTCGTATTCTTTAGTTCACTATGTAGAAAACCATGGCAAAACATTTTTGCAATGGAAAATGTTTCGCAAACAAAAACGAGAATTACTTATTGGACAAATTCAGGTAGTCTCTCCCCATTTTGGTCCGTTTTCCACCATTTGGTGTCTAACGACCCTGCTCTCTTAAAAGGATCAGTCTAACAAATTGTGTTGGTCTCTTTAGTCTTGTTGAGTCAGTCTCATAGTCAGTCTTGCGTAGTCAGTCAGCTGTATTCTTGCTCTACCTCGAAGCCTGGCATGCAAGGCTACTGCCTACTGGCTGTAATCGCTACCAAAGGTGCTTCAACAAAGTACTGAGTAAAGGGTCTGAATACTTATGTAAATGTGATATTTCAAATATTTATTTGTTATAAATTTCCCAAAAAATGATCTAATCCTGTTTTTGCTTTGTCATTATGGGGTATTGTCTGTAGATTGATGAGGGGGGAAAAACGATTTTAGAATAAGGCTGTAAAGTAAGAAAATGTGGAAAAAGTCAAGAGGTCTGAATACTTTCCGAATGCTCTGATATATGGTGAACGATGGAGTGTATATTTAGATTTTATTAGGATCTCCATTAGCCGACGCCAATAGAGACAGCTAGTCTTACTAGGCTCCGACACATAACGAAAAATACATTACAGACAAAATGTAAATACATTAACATGTAGTGTGTGTGTGTGTGTGTGTGTACAGTATGCATCTATCAGTTACACATACATGTCAGTACACACAGATGTCGTATCTTAATTTGATCATCCTGTTGTTGCAGAAATTTTCGTGCACCACTGAAAATGCAAATTTGCAGTGTATTTGAGGTTTAAAAGGCTTCTGAAGTTTGTCATTTCCACTTGAACATTTCAGACTGGATTTGCCCTAACGAAAAATGTATCAACCCCTACACATAAAAAAAATTGATAAAACACACAATAATTGACATCTCCTGTTGTTGCAGGATTGTTTTCCTGCTGTAGCGAATTGCCTCAAATTAAGACCATACATAGGTGTTGCTTTATTCGTTTTTTGGAAACAGGTTCTGGAGACTGTGAAAAGACCGCTGGTGGCATGTCTGGTGGGGTAAGTGTGTGTGTAAGTTGTGTGTGTAAGTTGAATATGCATATACTAAAAAGTAATATGCATATTATAAAAAGTAGTGATGAAGTCAGTCGTTCCTCAACTGTTAGCCAAGAGAGACTGGCATGCATAGTATTGATATTAGCCCTCTGATTTGAATGAAGAGCAAAACGTGCCATTCTGTTCGGTGCCAAGCTGCAGCTTAACTCGGTCCATCTTTGCAGGTCTTGACAAAATCATAATATATCATTTTTATTGTTTTTATTTCACAATGGTCATGCTACTCCGCCTATGGTTTACTCTGGACATTTATTTATCAATCACTGCTATAGTTATGATGTATATAGTGCTATTTCTATTGATTTTCTAATACCATTTTCAGTATTTTATTTCACTTGTCCTGCATGTTGGAGCTCAGCGCCTAACAATTTTACAGTAATCACACCTGTACATGTGACCTTTAAACACACAATAATCAAGATAAGATTCAACTAAAGCCGGCAGGACTTGTTTTGTAGAGCGTGGTGTCAAAAAAGCAAAGCCTCTCTTTACCACGGATAGAACTCTCCCCATCGTCACAACCATTGAATCTACCGCATATGTTTTGGCCATGATAATTTACAATCTAAGGTAACGCCAAGTAATTTAGTCTCCTCAACTTTGTACCAAATACAATGCTATTAGTTTTAGAGATGTTCAGGACCAGTTTATTACTGGTCACCTTTTTTTCTAAACTGACTGCAGCTCTTTGTTCAGGGTTGCAGTGACTTTACTCGCTGGGGTTGCTGATGTGTATATGTCTGGAAGAATTGAGATTTTTGAGTGTAATGCTCCATTAATTGCACATCTGGCCCTTTAGTTGCGCATCTAGCGAGTGAGGAATGTGCAGTCTAATGTGCCGGTCTAGCGATGCTGCTGATGCTCATTTCATAGCAAATAACAAATAAAATATACAAATGATATACTTCTGCCAGGTAAACCTACCGTGCCGTTAACATTTAATTTAAACGGTTATCACATCAACTGCCTACACAGGGAGGGATAGACAAACGCGTGCACCACACAGACACACTGGGGCAATATTGCTGGAAATGAATTTGCAGATATTGGGTTAGGTTTGTCTTTTTAAGCCGATAGTGGCTAATCAGGGGTGGAATAATGTCAAGTTGCGTTGATTACATAGCAGCTGGGAGATTGCGGTGTCTCATACTTGTGAGATGTGTTTATGGCAGTTTGCGATGGAACACGTGAAAATTGCATATACTTTCAAAAGTGTTTGGTGAGCAATGGACCTGTTGGAGAGGCATGGTCTAAATGAATCACTACTTCACTGGCTGCTTTTCTATGGAGAAAGATTGCTGACCAAATGTAGTAGTACATGAATTCATTTACAACATTTTGACAGCAATCTTTCTATGAAAGTCACAGAGACAAGGACTAAAGAGGCCCGATGCACTTTGAATAATACTGTATATGAAACATATACATGTGACAGTGTTTGGACGCTGGGGGGAGGTAGTAGACTGACCTTGTTGGAGTCCTGGATCATCTTGACGTTGTCGGCCCCAAACTTGTCCGAGTAGAGTTTGAGGAGCCTCTGGGAGATCTCGGACAGTCCTGTCAGCTTGGGCTCCTTATAGATGAACTCTTTACTCTCCTCTTCCTCAAAGAAACCCTGTTACAGAAACACCATGTTACCCAACACACACACACACACATCCTGTGTGTGTGTGTGTGTGTGTGTGTATGTTTGTCTGTGTTTCTGACTAAGTCACTCTGAATAAGAATCAAATCAAAGTTTATTTGTCACGCGCACCGAATACAACTGTTTCTGTACAGTGGACACCTTAAAGTGAAATGCTTACTTACAGGCTCTAACCAATAGTGCGGATAGAACTTCTGTTATTTGACCAAACTGTAGAATGCAATGCCTGCTTCGATACTTTGAAGACTATGTGTATTTCTTACAACTATAGCCCATTGATTTCTGTTTCCATCCCTTAGCTGAATATGAATAATCCTAAACTGGAAAATCTAGGCTCACATCACCCCCTAGTGGTTTACTGCACTTCCCTATCAGTCTAGTCATGTGTTTCTTAGTGTTATGTCAGCTTGTTAGAACACAATCATAATCATAAAAGGCACTGGCAAAATTGCAATGTTATGTTCTGGATGAAACAGAGGCCATTCAGATGTCAGAGGTCATTCTCAAAGCACCGTTGGGTCAAAGGGCAATGAGGATTATTTTCGGACAGTGTGCTCTTTCCTTAAGAATCAACTCCTTGGCGCTGACTCAATTTGTCTTTCGATTCATTGCATCCTATGTCCTCGTCTCTTTCTCAACCGTATATGAGTAAAAGGTCCAAGGTAGGGTTGAATGGTGGGAAACCGGTTACTGAGATTTACGGCCCAAAATCACTCCCTTTTCCCGGGATAAAAAACAGCGATAAACCGGTAAACTACAATAAATGATTTATATCAACAGCATGACGTGAAATGGAGCAGTCTTCCCCTCTCTTCTCATCAATTCCATTCAAATTGCATCCAAAATAGATAATCCTGTTCAATATTGATATACAGCTCTGGAAAAAGAGACCACTGCAAAATGATCAGTTTCTCTGGTTTTACTATTTATAGGTATGTGTTTGAGTAAAATTAACATTTTTGTTTTATTCTATAAACTACTGACAACATTTCTCCCAAATTCCAAATAAAAATATTGTTAATTTAGAGCATTTATTTGCAGAAAATGACAACTGGTCAAAATAACAGGATGGCATAATGTCACTCAACAGAAATGTCAAATCAAATTTTATTTGTCACATACACATGGTTAGCAGATGTTAATGCGAGTGTAGCGAAATGCTTGTGCTTCTAGTTCCGACAATGCAGTAATAACCAATGAGTAATTCAACCTAACAATTCACAACAACTACCATATACACACAAGTGTAAAGGGATGAAGAATATGTACATAAAGATATATGAATGAGTGATGGTACAAAACGGCATAGGCAAGATGCAGTAGATGGTATCGAGTACAATATATCCATATGAGAAGAATAATGTAGGGTATGGAAACATTATATTAAGTGGCATTGTTTAAAGTGGCTAGTGATACATTTTTTACATACATTTTTACAATATTAAAGTGGCTGGAGTTGAGTCAGTATGTTGGCAGCAGCCAGTGGTGGCTGTTTAACAGTCTGATGGCCTTGAGATAGAAGCTGTTTTCAGTCTCTCGGTCCCTGCTTTGATGCACCTGTCCTGAACTCGCCTTCTGGATGATAGCGGGGTGAACAGGCAGTGGCTCGGGTGTTTTTTTTCCTTAATGATCTTTATGGCCTTCCTGTGACATCGGGTGGTGTAGGTGTCCTGGAGGGCAGGTAGTTTGGAGGGCAGGTAGTTTGCCCCCGGTGATGCGTTGTGCAGACCTCACTACCCTCTGGAGCCTTACGGTTGTGGGCAGAGCAGTTGCCGTACCAGGCGGTGATAAAGTTTGAGTGCTTTTGGTGACAAGCCAAATTTCTTCAGCCTCCTGAGGTTGAAGAGGTACTGCTGCGCCTTCTTCACCACACTGTCTGTGTGGGTGGACCAATTCAGTTTGTCCGTGATGTGTACGCTGAGGAATTTAAAACTTACTAACCTCTACACTACTGTCCCATCGATGTGGATAGGGGGGTGCTTCCTCTGCTGTTTCCTGAAGTCCACGATCATCTCCTTTATTTTGTTGACGTTGAGTGTGAGGTTATTTTCCTGACACCACACTCCGAGGGCCCTCACCTCCTCCCTGTAGGCCATCTCGTTGTTGTTGGTAATCAAGCCTACCACTGTAGTGTCGTCTGCAAACTTGATGATTGAGTTGGAGGCGTGCATGGCCACGCAGTTGTGGGTGAACAGGGAGTACAGGAGTGGGCTCAGAACGCACCCTTGTGAGGCCCCAGTGTTGAGGATCAGTGGGTGGAGATGTTGTTACCTACACTCACCACCTGGGGGCGGCCCGTCAGGAAGTCCAGTACCCAGTTTCACAGGGCAGGGTCGAGATCCAGGGTCGCGAGCTTGATGACGAGTTTGGAGGGTACTATAGTGTTAAATGCTGAGCTGTAGTCGATGAACAGCATTCTCAAATAGGAATTCCTCTTGTCCAGATGGGTTAGGGCAGTGTGCAGTGTGGTTGCGATTGCATCGTCTGTAGACTTTTTGGGGCGGTAAGCAAATTGGAGTGGGTCTAGGGTGTCAGGTAGGGTGGAGGTGATATGGTCCTTGACTAGTATCTCAAAGCACTTCATGATGACGGAAGTGAGTGCTACGGGGCGGTAGTCGTTTAGCTCAGTTACCTTCGCTTTCTTGGGAACAGGAACAATGGTGGCCCTCTTGAAGCATGTGAGATAAGGATTGATTGAATATGTCCGTAAACACACCAGCCAGGTGGTCTGCGCATGCTCTGAGGATGCGGCTGGGGATGCCGTCTGGGCCTGCAGCCTTGCGAGGGTTAACGCGTTTAAATGTTTTACTCACGTCGGCTGCAGTGGAGGAGATTCCGCAGGTTTTGGTAGCGGGCCGTGTCAGTGGCACTGTATTGTCCTCAAAGCGAGCAAAGAAGTTGTTTAGTCTGTCTGGGAGCAAGACATCCTGGTCCACAACGGGGCTGGTTTTCTTTTTGTAGTCCGTGATTGACTGTAGACCCTGCCACATACCTCTTGTGTCTGAGCCGTTGAATTGCGACTCTACTTTGTCTCCATGCTGACGCTAAGCTTGTTTGATTGCCTTGCGGAGGGAATAGCTACACTTTTTTAAATCGGTCATGTTTCAGGTCACCTTGCCCTGGTTAAAAGCAGTGGTTTGCGCTTTCAGTGTTGCGTGAATGCTGCCATCAAGCCACGGTTTCTGGTTTGGGAATGTTTTAATAGTTGCTGTGGGTACGACATCGCCGATGCACTTGCTAATAAACTCGCTCACCGAATCAGCGTATTCATCAATATTGTTGACGCAATGCGGAACATATCCCAATCCACGTGATCGAAGCAATCTTGAAGTGTGGAATCAGATTGGTCGGACCAGCATTGAACAGTCCTGAGCGAAGGAGTTTCCTGTTTTAGTCTCTGTCTATAGGCTGGAAGCAACAAAATGGTGTCCTGGTCAGCTTTTCCGAAAGGAGGGTGGGGGAGGTCCTTATATGCGTCGCGGAAGTTAGAATAACAATGATCCAGGGTTTCACCAACCCTGGTAGCACAATCGATATGCTGATAGAATTTAGGGAGTCTTGTTTTCAGATTAGCCTTGTTAAAATCCCCAGCTACAAGGAATGCAGCCTCAGGATATGTGATTTCCAGTTTACATAGAGTCAAATAAAGTTTGTTCAGGGCCATCGATGTGTCTGCTTGGGGGGGAATATATGCGGCTGTGTTTATAATCGAAGAGAATTCTCTTGGTAGATAATGGGTTCGACATTTGATTGTGAGGAATTCTAAGTCAGGTGAACAGAAGGACTTGAGTTCCTGTATGCTGGGGAGCGGTGCGCGATGTGCCCGTCTCCGGAGCCTGACCAGAAGACTGCTTCGTCTGCCCCTTTTATGGCGTAATAGTTTTGGTTCGCCGGCTGGGATCCGATCCTTTGTCCTGGGTGGTGGGCAAAACACAGGACCCGCTTCTGGAAAGTCGTATTCCTGGTCTTAATGATGGTGAGTTGACGTTGCTCTTATATCCAGCAGTTCCTCCCGACTGTATGTAATAAAACCTAAGAAATAACACATAAAAAAACAAAATACTGCATAGTTTCCTAGGAACGTGAAGCGAGGCGCCATCTCTGTCGGCGCCGGAAGTCAACGTGAAAGACTGGTGGAGAGCATGCCAAGATGCATGAAAGCTGTG
The DNA here is from genome assembly GCF_045791955.1 of Oncorhynchus clarkii lewisi. NCBI lineage: Eukaryota > Metazoa > Chordata > Actinopteri > Salmoniformes > Salmonidae > Oncorhynchus > Oncorhynchus clarkii. The sequence goes on from NC_092170.1 coordinate 1,963,943, forward strand.
ATTGAAAATCAGGGTTATTCCAAATATTGATTTCTGAACTCTTCCTCAGTTAAAACATTAGTATTGTGTTGTTTAAAAATGAATATGAACTTATTTTATTTGCATTATTCGAGGTCTGACAACACTATCTTTTTTTGTTATTCTGACCAGTTGTCATTTTCTGTAAATAAATGCTCTAAATGACAATATATTTATTTGGAATTTGGGAGAAATGTTGTCAGTAGTTTATAGAATAAAACCAAAATGTTAATTTTACTCAAACACATACCTATAAATAGTAAAACCAGAGAAACGGATCATTTTGCAGTGGTCTCTTTATTTTTTCCAGAGCTGTATATGTCCTAGCCTACCTCTTTCAGGTAATGAATGAGGGGTTATGCATAATAAGCTTCTAACTAGCCTCTGGCGATTGGGCAATGTGCATGCACCTGTGCTCCGCTGGCCTCTCTCCTTAACAAAAGCTCCTTAGCTCTTGGAGTCCCATGCAGGAAAAGATAGACCAAAAATAGCTTGTTGGGGGGTATTTGTTATACCAATAGACAATTCGAAGAGGGACACAATCAATTTTTTTTTCTGAATGTTTAATACAGCAGCCAATAGAACTCATGGGCAGGTTGAAAGAAGAGCGAGCGTGCAATGGCGGTAGGCTATAGTAGTTATTCATTCAGACCCATAACCATTCAATCTTCGTGAAGAGAAATGAAAGCCGTCCACATCTGATTCTAGACCTATATTATTAAAGCATGTCATTAGAATGATTGAAAGCGAGGAAGGAATGAGGCAACTACAATAGAAAGAGGAGGTAGGCTTATAACATTAAGGGAAATATTATTATGAGTCAGCCTACTAATTATACAAATAGGCTCTGTTATATTTCAAAATTAAAACCAAATTCGCTAGCCTATGCTTGCAACTTTGTAGGTCGCATGTGCGGCACCAGAATCACATGTTCTCTCAGCTTTATCATGGTTTGAACGAGGTGCGTAATTCCAGTCCAATAATACAATACAGTACAGTAATACAGTTCACACTCAGAAATATCCTACTGGAGCTAGTTTCATTTATTTACCCAAGAGAGCATATTGGTAGCTACAAAACGGGATTTCATGTTTTTTTGTTGTGCGTAATGTGCAGTAGCCTATATATCATATATGTATTGGATAACAGCACAATCATTTGGGCTTATTTGGGCTTGGGCTCATAAAATGTCTTTAATGTATAAGCCACACATTAAAGACATTTTATGAGCCCTAGCCCAAAAAAGGCCAAATGATTGTGCCGTTATCCAACATCAGGCTTGAATTTTCGATTAAAGCTCTAATAAAAACCAGATATATGCTTTAAATGCTTTTTTAAAAAAAAGTCCCCTCTGCCTCCCCAATTTTGTGGTATCCAATTGGTAGTTAGTCTTGTACCATCGCTGCAACTCCCTTACGGACTCGGGAGAGGTGAACGTCGAGAGCCTTCGAAACGCGACCCTGCCTCTTGACACAATGCCCGCTTAATCAGGAAGCCAGCCGCACCAAATTGTCGGAGGAAACACCTGGCGACCGTGTCAGTGGACATACCAGCCGTTCAAACTCTCCCCTAACCTGGACGATGCATGGGTCTCCCGGTCGTGGCCGGCTGCGACAGAGCCTGGATACGAACCAGGATCTCTAGTGGTACAGCGAGCACTCTGATGCAGTTCCTTAGACCTATTCAGGAGGCCCTGCTTCATATGCTTTTGAATGACACTTACGGTTTTGGCAGGAAATACCGGGATACCTGGGGAAAAAAGTGATTTACTCTAGGGGTGGAACATTTGTAAAATACCGGGAATATATTCAAACCCTAGTCCAGGGTCCCTTCACTCGGACCCTCGGTTTGGAGAGGAGGCTGCGAGGAATCGAGGAGAGATAAGTTGTGAAAGAGCCCTCCATTCCAACATTCATTACCAGGGCCGTATTCATAAAGTGTCTCAGAGTAGAAGTGCTGATCTAGGATCAGGTCGCCCCTCTAATTCATTATGACTTAAAATGCTAAACAGATCCTAAAAGCAGCAGTCCCACTCTGAGATGCTTTGTGAATACAGGCCCTGGTCTGGACTGCCTGCATGTATGCTGCTATGTCATCTTGACACCAACTGTTCTAAGATCTGTTCACAGGAGCTAGAGATTAGAGATTGGGATCATTGAAGAGAAAAAGATTACTGGAGATTATAGGATGTGGGTATCGGGGTAGGTCTCAGGGTTGGGATAAATTCTATTTAAGCTCCTTCAATTTAGGAAGTAAACTGACATTACAATTCCCTTATTCATTTCCTCATCTCTTTTAAATGAGGGACATTTTTTCCCCACTTTATTCTGAATTGATATAGAATCAACCCCAAACCCCGGTAGGTATACATATCATATATCTTAGAAGACAGGTTAGAGAAGTTACTACCGGTGAAGGGAGAAGAGAGGGAAGAGAGAACGTAGGAAACAAAAAGAGAGACAAAAACTTACCGCAATCTTGATACAGAAAAACCAAAAGGAAGAAAAGAAAAAGATCAGATGGAGGAATTAAAGAGACAAGTTGTGATCCACCCCTCTCCCCATTCACCAAAGGTTAAATGTTTAAAGGATTCAGGCTCTTCTAAGATGAGTCCAACCAGCTTATTGAATGTAGGAGTTATGCGACAAAAGACAGATACTCGGTGAGAATACCTATGGGTCTGGGTTGATACCAGAGGGCTATAGCTATAGCATGTATGCTGCAGATGTGGAGGCTATCAAGCTAGTAGACGCTAGTTGAAGCTAGCGCATTGCGGTGTGACATTTCCTCCTCCCGAGACCTGAAGGATTGAATCCCGGAGCAGGGATGGTACATGCTAGCCTGAGAGCCAGTCTGTGTGTGCGATCCAGATCGATGCCAAACATGACAATGAGTAACAAGGAGTTAGTATGATAGCACAAACAGACTGGCACTCAGGCTAGGAACATGGTAAACACACACCTTTCTATAAGGTGTGTTTGTCATTTTCATTGTTTTCTGTGGCTCTGATGGCACTTACCAGTCCATAGAACGCCACGCGGTAGTATCGGCCAAACAGACGCTTCTCAGAGTTCACGACCTCTGTCACCTTCAGGTAGGAGCGGTGGATGTCGTAGTACAGCTCCGATAGCCTCTGTGGATCACACACAAAATGTCACAACTATCCCCTTCCTGTCCGAGTGTTTCTGGCCTGGTAAAGAAACAACCTTGTCCTATCCACCCAGTCACCTTGAAATCTCGCCTCTTTTCAAAGACGGCAATGACGGGCTTGTTGATATCGGCGATGAGCTCGTGCCTCTCAGACTTCCACAGGTAGTCCACACACAGCTCCAGCTGCTCCACTAGAGTATCCTACATACACAGGAAGTATAGGACGCAAGGTACAGAGAAGAAAAGTAGATAGATAAATCTATACAATAAACTACAAGGACGCATCTCAAATATCATGCTTCTCTTGTCAGGTTCTGCATTGTATTGTCATTGAATGATCTTCCAAATCTGAGCTGAAAATTCTATACAATTCTTTGTACTGGACCCAGTAGGGGTGAAGGTACCTCAGTGTAGGGGGTATCTTGAGTCCCTGTGTCCTCTTTCATGGCCCCCTCTTCCTTCACGTTCGGTGAGATGCACAGGAAGGCCGCCCAGCCCATGGAGAACGACGCTGAGGTTTCACACAGGATATGACATCAGAGAAGGAGGGACATCATGCTTGTGTGCATGTTATCATCCGATGGTGAACCCATACACCACACACTCTCGCTAACTCACACACACACACACACACACACACACACACACACACACACACACACACACACACACACACACACACACACACACACTAACACTGTGGTACTTAACATTCCTTGTGTTCCATATCAACAAACCTCAAACAAAGAACAGTAACTCCATTCATTGTGAGCGTGCTTTCTGTACACATATCAAGTGAAACTTGGGTGGACATCAATAAAGGCATCTCTCAAAAGGCAAGGTAGACCACAGACATCCAGACATCTTTCAATAGTAAAGGCAAAATCAGTGGACTTCAAAACACTGTACTCCATTCTGTTAGTCTTTTGAGTCATAGCGTTTGTTCAGCATACCTCTTAGAATGAGTGTCCAATACATTGCTTCATTCTAAGTGGTATTGCAAAGCAATTTCAGTGGACTTCAAAACATTACACTGTGAACCTGTACAAATGTAGATTCCATTCTGCTAGTTGTTGTCAAAGATTGGTCCTGGTGTTTTTAAGTAAACGGTTTTCACTATCTATATTGTATACTGTATGTAGATTATGTGTACGTTCTACATACTCTGTTTATTGCTGTCAGCACCATTTCACAACGTTAAATTCCTGGTAGATGTAAATGTACGTGGCGAATAAAGTTCTGATTCTGAAGTAAGCATAGCTTGAATCCCCCCCACCCTTTACGCATCCCTGTTCCATGGCCGGCCCCAGGGCGGCACACTCACTTTCTCCATCTCGAGGGGTTAGTAAGGGGCTACAGTTAATGACATTGGGCTCCTCAGGAACCACACTTGACATCCTGGCCTTGTCAGGTTTCCAGTAGCCTGCGTTATAAGGAGGAATATAGGAGTTTACTCTACACAATTTAACTTTCCACTTGCTGTTTTGCGTTTTTTCACTTCACGACAAGCCAGTGCTTTACAGGGCATGCTCTCCACACACGGCGAGCGGCGGAAAGCGAGAGCGAGAGATGACGGCTCAGGCTCTGAACGGTGAAGCATGGGCTAGCAAGCACACACACACGTGCAGATGGAGACACCACCTTCCCACGTCATAGTAGTGCACACTACACACGAGAGGAGGTGAAGTCGCACTCACAGCAGCAGACGCCGGCTACGTCCCAAATGGCACCTTATCCACTCTTTACCCTCTCATACACAAACATAGGGTGCTATTTGGGACGCAGCCCATGTTTGTGTGTGAGAGAGTAAAGAGTAGATGGCCAGTACTGTGGCACATAGAGGTCTCTGTGCACTGTTTGGATGATGTCATTGTTTTCCAGACAGTGGGGTTGTGACACACAAAACTCAGCTCTGACTAACTTCTCTTCTCACACCCAAATAAGTCATATGCCAACACACAAAAGCATGCACACATACACAGTGTATAACAAATCCACAAGCATATACATGCAAATACATGTATACACACACGCGCACAGACACAAGCATGCACGCACAGACACACACATATCAACACACTCATACCATTTCCACCCCTACACACGCAGACAAAGTCGTTAGAAACAAATGTTTGCGCAGAGAGGCTTACAGTAGCCATATGCACACAGTACTGAATGATGATGTCACACATGCTGTCCAGCCAATCGATGGGCAGAGGGGCCAGAAGACTCACAAGCAGTGGTTAGAGGTTCTCCACACGCACACGCTAGAGAGCACACGCACGCACACATACACATCTGCAGAAGCTTGTCAGCAGCACTGGCATGTTGCGGCCCACCGGGCTGTTCTCACCTCTCCTCTTGAGGGACTCAGCGATCAGGGCTGAGATGTGGATGTAACACATGGCCGCCTGAGGGACAGACGAACAGGAGGGAAAGAGGTGAACAGCTTAATCACAGATACCAACACATCATTAACTAGGTGTCCCACAGTAGGAGTGCTGGATCTAGGATCAGTTCTGACTTTTAGATCACAATTTACAAGACTACATGGACAGGGGGAGATGATTCTAGATCAGTACTCCTACTCTGAGATGCTCTGATATGGCCCCTGAACACTTTCACAGTGTAACAACCCTAGTCTTGGCAAGTGCATTATAAACACTGTGGAAGTCTCAAGTAGTTTGAATTACCCCCTAAAAATGTTCCATTGTTGTCAGAGGTGGGATGATACAGTGAGTCCTCACTGTCAGTATAAGCAATTTGGCTGTATGCCCAGAACATTGCTTTGAGAATGGATGGTCATATCTCAGTTTCAAGATGAAGTCACATGCATGAACCAAAAGTTAATGATGAATTAATTATGAATAATGTAAATCTACACAAAATATTCTTTAATGTCAAAGTACGGAAATAATTCTAACATTTCTTAAAAAGTAATGAAAAATGAAATACTAATATTCCTTGATTAGATCCGTATTCACCTCCGAGTCAATACATGTTAGAAACACCTTTGGCAGCGATTACAGCTGTGAGTCTTCCTGGGTTAGTCTTTAAGTGCTTCGCACACCTGGATTGTGCAATATTTGCCCATTATTATTTTCAAAATTCTTCAAGCTCTTGTCAAGGTGTTGGGGGTCATGGCTACACAGCAATTTTCAAGTCTTGCCATAGATTTTCAAGCAGATGGAAGTCAAAACTGTAACTTGGCACATTCACTGTCTGCTTGGTAAGCAACCCTAGTGTAGATTTGGCCTTGTGTTGTAGCGTAGTGTCCTGCTGAAAGGCGAATTTGTATCCCAGTGTCTGGTGGAAAGCATCCTCTAGGATTATGCTTGTGTTTAGCTCCATCTTTTTTATTTTTATCCTGGTACTGGTGCACGAGGGCACCAGCTGTTCTGGATGACTGTGTGATAACACTCTCGGTAGCTGATGTGAGCAAGACCATTAAACCGGTCAACATTCACAAAGCCGCGGGGCCAGATGGATTACCAGGACGTGTACTCAAAGCATGTGCGGACCAACTGGCAAGTGTCTTCACTGACATTTTCAACCTCTTTTCAACCTCTCCCTGACTGAGTCTGTAATACCTACGTGTTTAAAGCAGACCACCATGGTCCATGTGCACAAGGAAGCAAAGGTAACCTGCCTAAATGATTACCGCCCCGTGGCACTCATGTCGGTAGCCATGAAGTGCTTTGAAAGGCTGGTCATGGCTCACATCAACAGCATCCTCCCGGATATCCTAGACCCACTCCAATTCGCATACCACCCCAACAGATCCACAGATGACGCAATCTCAATTGCACTCCACACTGACCTTTCCCACCTAGACAAAAGGAACACCTATGTGAGAATGCTGTTTGTTGACTACAGCTCAGTGTTCAACACCATAGTGCCCACAAAGCTCATCACTAAGCTAAGGACCCTGGGACTAAACCCCCCCCCCCCCCCCAATGCAGCTGGATCCTGGACTTCCTGACGGGCCGCCCCCAGGTGGTAAGGGTAGATAACAACACATCTGCCATGCTGATCCTCAACACTGGGGCCCCTCAGGGGTGTGTACTTGGTCCTCTGTATTGGAGCGGGTCGAGAGTTAAGTTCCTTGGTGTCCACATCACCAACAATCTATCATGGTCCAAACACACCAAGACAGTCATGAAGAGGGCACGACAAAACCTTTTCCCCCTCGGGAGACTGAAATTAATTGGCATGGTTCCTCAGCTCCTCAAAAGGTTCTACAGCCTCACCATCGAGAGCATCCTGACCAGGTGCATCATCGCCTGCTCGGCATCTGATCGTAAGGCGCTACAGAAGGTAGTGCGTACGGCCCAGTACATCACTGGGGCCAAGCTTCCTGCAAACCAGGACCTACATAAAAGGCAGTGTCAGAGGAAAGTCTATAAAATTGTCAAAGACTCCAGTCACCCAAGTCATAGACCGGTACCGCTTGCTGTGCAGTAGCACAGAAACAGAGCGCCATGTCTAGGACCAAAAGGCTCCTTAACAGCTTCTACCCCAAGCCATAAGACTGCTGAACAATTAATCAAATAGACACCGGACTATTACATTGACACCCCTCCGATTTGTTTTGTACACTACTGCTCCTCACTGTTTATTATCTGGAGAAGTTTCAACTGTGCCGGACAGATGGCAGGCAGCGTGTCTGGCGTTGTGTGGGCAAGCGGTTTGCTAATATCAACATTGTGACCAGAGTGCCCCATGGTGGCGGTTGGGATATGATATGGGCAGGCATAAGCTAAGGACAACGAACACAATTGCATTTTATCGATGGCAATTTGAATGCACAGATATACCGTGAAGAGATCCTGAGGTCCATTGTCGTGACATTCATCTGCTACCATCACCTCATGTTTCAGCATGATAATGTCTCAAGGATCTGTACACAACTCCTGGACGCTGAAAATGTCCCAGTTCTTCCATGGCCTGCATACTCACCAAACATGTCACCCATTGAGCATGTTTAGGATGCTCTGGATCAACGTGTACAACAGTGTGTTCCAGTCCCCGCCAATATCCAGCAACTTCTCACAGCCATTGAAGAGGAGTGGCACAACATTACACAGTCCACAATCAACAGTCTGATCAACTCTATGTGAAGGAGATGTGTTGTGCTCGAGGCAAATGGTGGTCTGATCCACGCCACTACCTATCATTAAGGCATCTGTGAACAACAGGTGCATATCTGTATTATCAGTCATGTAAAATCCATAGATTATGGCCTAATGTATTTATTTAAATTGACTGATTTCCTTATATGAACTGTAACTAAGTAAACATTTTGAAATTCTTGCACGCTGCGTTTATAGTTTTGTTCAGTGAATACTTATGCCATGCCTATATTTTTGTTATTTAATTTGTATTCATTTGTAGAATTTACTTTTCACTTTGACATTATGGAGTATTTTGTGTAGCTCTATGACAAAAAAACTAAATTTCTCATTTCAATCTGACTTTGTAAAGCAACAAAATGGGGGGGGGGGGTGTGACTACTTATGATACCCACTGTACATATCTCTGCACCCTATACATAACATCACATAACATAACCTATAACATATCCCAGTAACCCAGTCCTACTGTACCTCGGAGAGGTCTCCGTTGCGGACGTGTATCTTGGCCATGCTCTCCAGCCAGGTGCGCCGGAGCTCTGGGGTGCTGGCGTAGGAGTTGGCCAGGCTGTACTGCAGGTCCACCAGCATCTCCGGGTCCTTCTCGTGCTCCTTCATCTGGGACGTGGCCATCAACACCGTGCGGATCCGCTTGGTCAAGTCTTTCACCTCGGCAGGGAATGGTGTGTTCTGGGAGTGCGGATGGATCATACATACCGACATTACACTTGATTATTATTTTAGTGGTAAACAAGAACAAAGGGTTTTTGGCTTCTGTGAGGCTCAGTTACAGACACAATGTACATGACGTCACATCCGATCAAACACGGGCAGTATGCACAATCGCAGCATATACAAACATTATTAGTCACTAGAGGGAGTTAAGAGAGGAATCAAAAACTCACTTCCTCAACACTAGGTCTGACTCCCAAATGCCACCCTATTTGCCATATAAGCAACAATGCAGGTCCTACAAGCCCTGTTTTTTTTCTCGCACCTGGACTACTGTTCAGTCGTGTGGTCAGGTGCCACAAAGAGGGACTTAGGAGAATTGCAGTTGGCTCAGAACAGGGCAGCACGGCTGGCCCTTAAAAAAGTACACGGAGCGCTAACATTCATGACATGCATATCAATCTCTCATGGCTCAAAGTGGAGGAGAGATTGACTTCCTCATTACTTGTTTTTGTAAGAGGTGTTGACAAGCTGAAGGTACTGTGCTGTCTGTTTAAAATACTAGCACACAGCTCGGACACCCATGCATACCCCACAAGACATGCCACCAGTCTCTTCACAATCCCCAAGTCCAGAGCAGACTATGGGAGGTGCACAGTACTACATAGAGCCATGACTACATGGAACTCTATTCCACATCAGGTAACTGATGCAAGCAGTAGAATCAGATTTAAAAAGCAGGTTAAAAAAACACCTTATAGAACAGCGGGGACTGTGAAGTAAACACAAACATAAGCACAGACACATGAATACACACACATGAGAACACGCACTACACACACAAGTACACATTAATTTTGCATTGTAGATATGTGGTAGTGGAGTATGGGCCTGAGGGTAGACACTTGGTGTGTTGTGAATGCTGTAATAAATGCATTGTAATGTTTTTAAATGTGTATAACTGCCTTCATTTTGCCGGACCCCAGGAAGATCTATAATAAATACAAATACATGGTCAATGTATCAATGGTCAAAGACACACAAGTCATAGACTGTTCTCTCTGCTACTGCACTAACTCTTTTGACTAATCACATTCGCTGCTGTTACTGTTTATTATCTATCCTGTTGCCTAGTTACTTTATCCCTACCTATATCTACATACAGTATCTACCTCAATTACTGTTACGGACACAGGTATCCTGTGGGTGTGTGTGTGTATGTATCCTGTGTTCTTTTCTCTCTTTCCCCCCCTCACAGGTGAAAATCATCACTCCCCAATCAGTCACCAATCAATCATCAATCAGAAGACACACCTCCTCCTGTTTCCTACCCAATCACAGTTCCTTTCCCTTGGTTTAAAAACCCTGTCAGTTGTTTGCTCTAGAGCTCAATCTCTCTGTAAATGCCATATGTCTGTAGATCACTGTAGATCACCCTCTCCTACTATGTCTCTCTATCGCTCTTTATGTATTGAGCTCTCTTTTGTTTGAGCACTTCCATATCACTTTGTCCTCACCTGTGAGTATTGTTTTTGGTTATGGTGTTTGTTTGCTGGTGGGAAAGGGGGAACCAAGACAAGTTGCCCATGGGCATACACTACCCGTAGGTAAATTTTGTTAAAAACACTAGTTAGAACTGGGCGGACCACCCACTGTATTTTTGGTTAGTTAGTTAGCTGTTGTTGAAATAGGCTAGTCTAGCTTAGGGGTGTTTCGGATGCTTATTATTTATTTCCTTGGGTCCAGCTCAGCCCCTTTTCCTGCCCCCCCCCCCCCATTACCGTGTGTTTTACTAATAAACCCTGAGTTTGACGGTAGATTTCAGTTGTCGTGGTTATTTCATTCTCACTTTTACTTTGTCACTAGTTATGTTACGGGTCTCGTTACCATCTACCCTAGACTGTCGGGCCAAAAGGGATTCGTAACAATTACCTAATAGTCCTGCACATCAACTCTGTACTGGTACCCTGTGTATACAGCCAAGTTATGGTTTACTCATTGCGTTTTTATTCCTTGTGTTATTATCGTTCGATTTTTCCAGTTTTTTTCTCTTTGCATTGTTGGGAAGGGCCTGTAAGTAAGCATTTCACTGTTAGTCTACACCTGTTTATGAAACGTGACAAATACAATTCTATTTTTTTTGCCATGGGGCGGAGAGGAAAATTTGCGGTTTACAAGATATTTACAGCAATTCTACACATTTTGCCATAGGAGGGAGAGAACATTTTGCTGTTTTAAAGCTAGTTTGCTGCAATTCTACACATTTTTCCATGGGGCGGAGAGAAGTTTTAGCAATTGTATAACTCATTTCATGCACTATTTTTAGTTTGAGTTCATTTCTTCCAATTCTACTAATTATGCCATAGGGTGGAAAGAAATGTGTGCCGTTTTTAATATGATATCTGAGTGAGACTGACTATTAATTCGACCTTGATTACTACAAGTTTAGATAGCTGGCCGCTAGACTAACTTACCAATCTCATTTTTATGTTGCTGACGTGGGCTAATTGAGTGACTATCAATGACTGACATATCAAGAGAAAAACTGTTTATGCACAACTGAATTTAGAAATTGCACCTTGTGTATTCTACTATTCTACCCCGGAACAGTAAGTTGAGACCCCGCCAGTTGCAGTGGTGGATTATAAAGGGAATAGGGTGCCATTTGGAACGCAGCACAATTCTCAGTCCAGTCCCTGTTCTCACCTTGAGAGGAGCATCTCCGTTGGCAAAGTTATTGATGATGGCCAACGACTGTTGGAAGCGTGAGCCCCCGATGCCAGCATCTGCTATCAGCTGACTCACTGCCTTGATCAACTGAAGGGACGGGGGAAGAGAGAGGAGAGAGAGTGAAGGTGGTGCTAATCACAACCGCTCTGAAACAGTGTGGCGATGTGTGTGTGTGGTCTCTGATCGGCTGCTAAACACAGCCATAGAAACATCCTGGCCTTTCTCTATCTAGGCCCTGTGTTCACCGCACAAAACAGTGAAAATAAAGACGCACACACACACTGCCCCCCCCCAACTCCACCCCAAGAACCACAGCCCACATACACATCCCTCCACCCCCCCCACTGACCTGTAGGTGGGAGCGGACGATGGACTTTCCCTTGGTGAACTCAAAGTTTTTCCTCATGAAGAAGTAGAGGAGTGCGGAGGCCTCAGTCTGGGTGGAGCTGGAGCGGTGGTTACAACACTTCAGGATCTCGTAGCACAGGCAGCCACACAGGTCCGCTTTACCCTGGAAGAACGCAGAGGGGAACTAGACAGAGAGAGGGTGTAAGGAAAGAGACAGAGAGAAGAGATGGGGGAGGAAGAAAGAGAGAAGAAGCAAGAGAGCGAAATATGGAGTAAGTAGGGAGAGAGAGAGAGTGGGGGAATAGAGAGGGAGAGAAAGGAAGAGCGAGAGAGAAGAGAGAGACAAGGAGAGAGCTCAGCATCAGTAATGTACTATGAATACATTCTGTGTCCATAAAGTCAGTTAGTGTGTGTGTGGACGCGTTCGTGTATGAGTGTGAGAGCAATCAGCTAGTGCAGAGACCTTCTGTATGAAGAGGCGCAGGGCAGCGAAGACGTGTCTCAGGGTGCTGGTGGACTGATTGATCTGGAAGAACAGGAGGAAGGTGTCGAACACCTTCTTCATCAGCAGGTTCTGACCCTCGTCCTGCAGTAACTGTTTCTGTGGGAGGGAAAGAACAACAATCAACATATGTGCTTCCCAAATGGCACCCTATTCCTAATCACGTCCACCAGATGGCTCTGCGGTACAAATTGAGTCTGTGGGCAAGGTTACCCTATTACCTATATAGTGCACTATTTTTGACCAGGGCCTATAGTGCTCTTGTCAAAAGTAGTGCACTATATAGAGGAAATGGTGCCATTTGGGATGCAGGCATAATATGAATTGCAAATGGCTCCGGTCAAAACACAGACAAAACAGCATGTCTGGTGTTGCTTTACAGAGTATAGCAATTGTAGGAATTGTGGGGCAGCCAACTTGAGGATTGAGGAGTGCACAGTAACCTACAAGAACAACAGAAGATAAAATCACTAGCTTGGAATACAAACGGAATACCTCGGTTTCAGTGAAGTGAAACAATAATGATTAGTGAAACAGAGCGGTATTTAGTGTGGATTCCATGTCACTGTAGTTCTTAGAAATAACCACAAGGTGGCAATGGCGTATTAAAATAGGCTCTCATGGATGACCGGTCTAGGATTGCAAAATTCCCCCACAATTCCCAGGTTTTCCAGAAATCCCGGTTGGGGGACTCACAGATTTCCTGTTAATTCCCTCGTGATTCCGGGAATCTTCCAACTGGGATTCCTGGGAAACCTGGGAATTTTGAGAGAGTGTCCAGAATTGAGCAACCGTATCATGTCTCTCGGTTGTAGAGATCGGTGTTTGACCATTCAGACAGTGGTCATTGTTGTTGTCTGACCTTGTGGTGATGGACAAAGAGGCCCAGAACATCCAGCACTATGAGGGCCACCTCGGTGGACAGATTGGCCTCGATGTCCGTCGGGCTCAGGTGGTCCCCCTCTGGGATGTTCCCATCTGAGGGAAGGACAGGAAAGGGGCGATGATACACCAGCACAGCAAGCAACAACACGACATCCTTACCCTAGCAGTAACCCCCACACACCTAACAAAAGAACAGTAATAGCTAAGTACTGTTTGCACTGTAAAAGCTGAGAAATAGCACTGTGGATGGTTGGTAAGAATAAAAAAGCTATTGGCCTAGGACAACAAAAGCTAACTAACTAACTAACCACATTGATGTGAACTATGTGAATTAAACAGTTTTAAAATGGGACCGGGGTGGCAGTGCCCAGTGATGGTGGGTGAGTGGGCGCAATTGGGGAGGGGGGGACATTACCCGTCTCCATCATCTGCAGCAGCTTGGGGTTGGTCAGGGCGTTCTTGGCCCGGATGATGGGCATGGTCTGGGAGCGTGCGTGCCGATGGCCGTCCTGTCCTGACAGCATCCTGGTGACCAGAAGGTCAGGGGTTAGAGGTCAGAGGGTCAACACATAACTCTCAACCTTGCAAGTCGGGTGGTGTTCAGCAGGGATGAAACCGGTGAAAGTGGTTTGAAATGAAGGGGACACTCTGTGAACTTGTCCAATATGAAAGCTGACTTTATCCGTTTCATGTTTTTCGTTTCGTGAACACGACGCCCGATATATTCACTCCGCCTTGAAAACATCCTGTAATTCTAATCCCAAATGGACCCCTAGACCCTACGACCTATGCACTTGTGGAAGTCTGAGAGGATGTGATTGGTAGAAACAATCCACTTAACCTATCAAAGGGCAAGTAGGAGCACGTATTGATAGCACCTGTCAAATCCTATCAGATCTCCACAAGTGCATAGGGCGTAGTCCAGGGGTCCATTTGGGATTGGTCCTAAGTGTGTGAAAATGTCTAAGAAAACATTATCACCTGTAACGTGACAACAAACAGGTTAATGCGACCACGTAGTTAAAAGGGATTGCTGTTTTTAATGGGGAAGGATTTGCAGACAAAGGACTAGCCAATTACACCACGCCACACGTATGGTAGACACTGAGGGGCACGATGAGAAAACAGAGTGGCCGCCACACTATCACATGACACACTCACAACGTCCACCATGGATGGTCACGTGTTCAGGACCATGAAGACGACACTGATGAACAGCAATGATGAACAAAACTCATAACAGGACAAATGGTGAACACAAACTCAGCTGTTTTAAGTCCTACTTATAGTATACTGGAGACATTATTTATATATTACTGGACAAAAAAAGTAAAGTTCTAAATAAAGTGGAACAGATTAAATCCTTTCTATCTCTATAACTCAACTCCATGTTAAAGACACCTAGCTACTGTTACATACAGTGCCTGTAGAAAGTCTTGAACTTTTTTCACATTTTGTTGCTTAACAAAGTGGGATTAAAATGGATTTAATAGTCTTTTTTTCCATCAATCTACACAAATGACTCTAATGTCAAAGAAAAATGTTTTAAAAATGCTTTGATTCATGACAAATAAAACACTAATATACAGTTGAAGTCAGAAGTTTACATACACTTAGGTTGGAGTCATTAAAACTCGTTTTTCAACCACTCCACAAATTTCTTGTTAACAAACTATAGTTTTGGCAAGTCAGTTAGGACATTTACTTTTTTCCAACAATTGTTTACAGACAGATTATTTCACGTATAATTCACTGTATCACAATTCCAGTGGGTCAGAAGTTTACATACGCTAAGTGGACTGTGCCTTTAAACAGCTTGGAAAATTCCAGAAAATTATGTCATGGCTTTAGAAGCTTCTGATAGGCTAATTGACATCATTTAAGTCAATTGGAGGTGTACCTATTGATGTATTTTAAGGCCTACCTTCAAACTCAGTGCCTCTTTACTTGACATCATGGGAAAGTCAAAAGAAATCAGCCAAGACCTCAGAAAACAAATTGTAGACCTCCACAAGTCTGGTCATCCTTAAGGAGCAATTTCCAAACGCCTGAAGGTACCACGTTCATCTGTACAAACAATAGTACGCAAGTATAAACACCATGGGACCACGCATCCGTCATACTTCCGTCAGGAAGGAGACGCGTTCTGTCTCCTAGAGATAAATGCACTTCGGTGCGAAAAGTGCAAATCGATCCCAGAATAACAGCAAAGGACCTTGTGAAGATGCTGGAGGAAACAGGTACAAAAGTATCTATAGCCACAGTAAATCGAGTCCTATATCGACATAAACTGAAATGTCGCTCAGCAAGGAAGAAGCCACTGCTCCAAAACCGCCATAAAAAAAACAGACTACGGTTCGCAACTGCACATGGGGACAAAGATCATACTTTTTGGAGAAATGTCCTCTGTTCTGATGAAACAAAAATACGGGGTGGCAGCATCATGTTGTGGAGGTGCTTTGCTGCAGGAGGGACTGGTGCACTTCACAAAATAGATGGCAGCATGAGGTAGGAAAATCATGTGGATATATTGAAGCAACATCTCAAGACATCACTCAGGAAGTTAAAGCTTGGTCGCAAATGGGTCTTCCAAATGAACAATGACCCCAAGCATATTTCCAAAGTTGTGGCAAAATGGCTTAAGGACAACAAAGTCAAGGTATTGGCGTGGCCATCACAAAGTCCTGACCTCAATCCTATAGAAAATGTGTGGGCAGAAATGAAAAAGCGTGTGCGTGCAAGGAGGCCTACAAACCTGACTCAGTTACACCAGCTCTGTCAGGAGCAAGGAGGCCTACAAACCTGACTCAGTTACACCAGCTCTGTCAGGAGCAAGGAGGCCTACAAACCTGACTCAGTTACACCAGCTCTGTCAGGAGCAAGGAGGCCTACAAACCTGACTCAGTTACACCAGCTCTGTCAGGAGCAAGGAGGCCTACAAACCTGACTCAGTTACACCAGCTCTGTCAGGAGGAATGGGCCAACATTCACCCAACTTATTGTGGCAAGCTTGTGGAAGGCTACCCGAAATATTTTACCCAAGTTAAACAATTTAAAGGCAATGCTACCAAATACTAATTGAGTGTATGTAAACTTCTGACCCACTCGGAATGTGAATAAATAAATAAAAGCTGAAATAAATCATTCTCTATACTATTATTCTGACAATTCACATTCTTAAAATAAAGTGGTGATCCTAACTGACATAAGACAGGGAATTTTTACTAGGATTAAATGTCAGGAATTGCGAAAAACTGTGTTTAAATGTATTTGGCTAAGGTGTATGTAAACTTCCAACTTCAACGGTACCTTGATTAGATAAGTATTCACCCCCCTGCGTCAATACATGTTGGAAACACCTTTGGCAACAGTTACAGCTGTGAGGCTTCTTAAGAACTTTGCACACCTACTTGTGATTGCCCATTATTCTTTAAAACAATTCTTCAAACTCTGTCAAGGTGTTGGGGATCATGGCTAGACAGCAATTTTCAAGTCTTGCCATATATTTTCAAGCATATTTAAGTAAAAATGGCAACTTGGCCACTCAGGAACATGTACTGTCTCCTTGGTAAGAAACTCCAATGTAGATTTGGCTTTGTGAAGGTTATTGTCATGCTGAAAAGTGAATTCC
Organism: Oncorhynchus clarkii lewisi; assembly: GCF_045791955.1. Classification (NCBI taxonomy): domain Eukaryota; kingdom Metazoa; phylum Chordata; class Actinopteri; order Salmoniformes; family Salmonidae; genus Oncorhynchus; species Oncorhynchus clarkii. Next base: position 1,981,011 of record NC_092170.1, read on the forward strand.
TCTTCCAGTCACTGTCTGGTGTAAAGCAGACTGAAGCAGGTTTTTGCACCATCCCATTTCTTTTCATCCTGAAAAACTCCACAGTCTTTGCTGATTTCAAGTATACTCATACCATGATGCAGCCACCACAATGCTTGAAAAAAGGAGGCAGTTACTCAGTGATGTGTTAGATTTTCTCCAAACATAAGGCTTTGCATTTTGGCTAAAAAGTATATTCCTTTTTCCGTTTTTTCAGTATTACTTTAGTGCCTTTAGTGCCTATACATATGTATATTTTGAATATTTGTATTATGTATATTTGTATTCTTCTTTTCACTCTGTCATGTACATCATTATTGTGGAGTCACTACGATGTTGTTGATCCATCCTCAGTTTTCTCCCATCCCAGCCATTGAACACTTGCACTTTAACACATCATCCACAGCATAATTATTAACTTGACCTTGCTTAAAGATCTGTGCTTGAAATTCAATACTTGACTGGGGGACAGGGGAGGGGGTATTCATTCAAAAATCATGTCAGCCCCTATTATTTCACACAGTGAGTCCATATGTTATTATGTGATTTCTTAATTTTAATCCCACTTTGTAACGCAACAATATGTAAAAAAATAAATAATAATGTTTGAAGGGGGTATAGACTTTCTATAGGCACTGTAAAAACTATTTGTAGTGTTACTTTAAGTCCAGTGATCCTTATCTGACCTGCATAAGAACATGTAGTTCACAACTAAATTGCGGTTTTCTGAACTACTCTACACAGCTCACTCAGTGTTTTATGATGTATTACCCACCTAATTATGATTAACAATTACAATTAATAAACACATTTATATATTATTACCTTTTCACACTATCGTACTAACCTGAACTATATTGTACTGGCTCGGATACTTTCTTTCACATTGTCCTCTCCAGCACGGTTCCAGCAACTATAGTGGATGCGTAACCAGGCCAGCAGAGTACAGCTTGGCACAGCTCAGCTCAGTAGTGTGAAAAGTATGTGTGTGAGTTGTGTCGGACGCTGTGTGGTGCTCCGAGGTGAAGTTTCCCCTAGGTACAGACCTAGGATCAGCCTCCATGCCCCCAATCCTAACCATTAGTTGGGCAAATGTTAAACTGATCCAAGATCAGGGTGTAGGGGAAACTTCACCCTGCTCCCTGTGTGGAGGGGCCCCCAGGTGGCGACTGTGTGTTTACCATTGAGGGAGCAGGCCTGAGGAGGACTGGGTGGAATGGTTAGAGCCCTTCAGGGTGCCATTGTTCTGGGTGGCCTGGGCCAGCTTTACCGCGGCTGCTAGCTTCCTGTTCACAAGCCAATGACACCAGCGTTAAGTCACACCACCATCATCATTATCATCATACTCTTCCTTCTCGTTGTCGAAATGAACATCACGGCCCGTATTTATCAAGTGTCTCAGAGTATGAGTGCTGATCTAGGATCAGTTTAGCCTTTCATATCATAATGAATCAGAATATTATGGACAGGGTGGTCCTGATCCTAGATCAGCCCTCCTACTCCTAAAAGCTTTTGATAAATATGGCCACAGGTGGGCTAAAGGCATCAAGCCAAGCAGAAAGAGGAGGGGGTCATTTCAGCATGGGACACAGCCATAGCGAAGTAGCGGGGTTAGTAGTGTTAGATAAAGAAAAATCATATTTTTCAAATGTTAGGTTGACGTTGCCGTTAGTGTGGAAGTATTTTATGGGCTATAGAGAGCATTAGTTGGAAGTAAGGGTTAGAGAGCTTTAGTATATGTGACCTAGTTTGCTTGTTGCTAATACAGTAGCTACTGTATGTGGTGACAGAGATTAACATGTGAATTGAGCTAAATGCTTTCCCTAACCATACCAGCTAATGCTATATCAATGAGCAGATTTCTTAGTGGTCAGGTCACTGATTCTACTACGGCCAGTAATCACAGAGAATGTAGAGCAGCGGATGGGTGGATGGACGGATGGCGGGATGATGGATGGGGAGGAAGATGGCCGTCATGCTACATGATCATTAGCTTACATATGACAGCAGCAAAAGCCATGCAGTAGCTACACACACACACATCACAGCAAAAGTTTCAGGGTTAAAGAGTACGAAATCAGTCTGAATTCATCACACATGTGGCCATCAATAAATGTGTAGTCACATAGACCTCCATTAACACATCAATTACACACATCAATACATGGAGTAGACAACACACAGGGGGAGGCAAGACACACAGACACACATTCCAGTGTGATCAGCCTGTTAACATGTAACATCATTGTTTACGAGTGTGTTTAATGTTTAATACTACAGATTGTAATAGAAAACAGCCGTTCAGTGGATGCCTTTCCAAATGGCACCCTATTCCCTTTGTCAAATTAAGTCAAAGTGAATTGGCCGCGTAGACAGATTTGCAGGTGTTATAGCAGTTGCAGTGAAATGCTTATGTTTACTTGGCTCATCACGCTCTAAGATCCTTGATGATCTTCTTGGCCTTCCTTTAACACCGAGTGCTGTAAATGTCCTGAAGGGCAGGCAGGGTGTCCCCGGTGATACGATAGGCTAATGGCACCACCCTCCGGTTGAGGGCGGTGCAGTTGCCATACGAGGCGGTGACGCAGCCCGACAGAATACTCTCAATGGTGCATCTGTAGAAGTGTGTCAGGGTCTCTAGGGGCCATGCTGAATGTCTTCAGCCACCTGAGGTTGTAGAGGTGCTGTTTGTGCCTTCTTCACCACGGTGTCGGTGTGGTGAGACCATTTCAGGTGCTTGGTGATGTGCTTTTGACCCTCTCCACTTTGGCCCCGTTGAGTGGGGGCGTGCTCCCTCTGCTGTCTCCTGTAGTCCACGATCAGCTCCTTTGTTGTTGTTTTTTTACATGAAGTGTTAGCTTGTTGTCATAGCACCACTCCACCAGGGCTCTAACCTCCTCCCTCTAACCTCCTCCAGACCTGGGGTCGGCCCGTCAGGAAGTCTTGGACCCAGTTGCACAGGGAGGAGTTCAGCCCAAGGGCCCTGAGCTTAGTGACAAGCTTGGAGGGCACTATGGTGTTGAAAGCAGAGCTGTAGTCGATGAACAGCATTCTCACTTAGGGATCCTCTTGTCCAGGTGGGATAGGGCGGTGTCAAAAGCAGTGCACTATAAAGTGAATATGGTGGTATTTGGGACACAGCCAGTGTTACAGGTGTGCTGTGTGTTAATGAATCACTGTATGTGTGCTCCTGCTGGGCTGTATCCACTCAACAGAGAGATCTGCTGGATGAGGTTAAAAGAGGGAAATAAAAATCAATGAGGCGCAATTGAAACAGAATACATTATAGGAATGTCTCGGCGAAACCTTCAACCAGCGATGTGGATGCACAACGCGCAAGTCATCGGCGTACTTCAAAAAAGAGCTCACACTCAGTTCAGACAGGCATCAAAGGCTTGGCACCTCGTAGAAGGAGAGAGAGAGAGCGTATTCAAATCCCCCAGCAGCCTCTCTGATTAAGGTTGCATGTTACTTACCAGCCCCAGACAACGTTTGTGACCCAAATGGCACCCTATTCCCTTTATAGTTCCCTTACGGGCTCTGGTCAAAAGTAGTGCACTAGGCTGCCATTTGGGGGACACAACATCTTCCAGCCCCTTCGTCTTTATTCTACTAATGCCTGACATAGATAAACACACCACATTCCCAGCCTTTAGTTGGCTCCGACAAAAAGAGAACAAGAAGAAAAAATAAACGTCACTGCTTGTTCTTCACACTGAGGAGGAAATAAGGACTAATTAAATTAGCGGAGAGGAATTCAAATCCAGGCGAAGAGAAAAAGTCTGTCTGGGAAAGCCATTGGCTATGCTCCAGGATCCACGTACGTGTACACACACACACACACACACACACACACACACACACACACCCTGGGAGCAGCCTGGGTGTGTGTGCATACTCATACAGTGCACATATTACGTTTGTGTGTGACCGAAGGTTGCGTGCGCGTGTGACTGTGTGTCGTAGGGGGGAGGGTAGTTGAACGTGTGTGTGTGTGTGTGTATCTGGCTGTTGAGCAAACATTACATTTCACACAATCTGACAGAAGGTTCTGTTGCATGTCTATCATTGGTAAAAAACAATGAGCACAACCTCTGAGTGGGAGAGGAGGAACAGAAGCAGGTACTGTACATAGTATCAGGTTAAAGCTCCTGGGGAAGGCTAACACTTACCTGGCTATGTGACGCTTCCCCAGGAATCTGAAGTGCTGGAGACACAGCCTGCATAGAGGAAGATGAGAGAGAGTGTGTATTAGGGTGTGTGGTGAGTATAAGTTTGTACGTGTGTGGGTATGTGTTGTGCGTGCCGTCACGATGCATGTATGTGTTTGTGCAATCATGATGTGTGTATGTATGTATGTATGTATGTGTGTGTGTGTGTATGTATGTATGTATGTATGTATTGTGTGTGTGTATGTATGTATGTATTGTGTGTGTGTGTGTGTGTATTGTGTGTGTGTGTGTGTGTGTGTATGTATATGTGTGTCCACTGTGAGCTGAGGACAGGTACTACAGTACTGTGTGTCTTGGAGCTGTGTGTTATAATAACAGAAGCTCCAGCAGACAGGAAACACAGTGAATTTACTGCAGAGCTGAGTGGAGGCTAGGGGAGAACAGTTGGGGCCTATCCCTCTATAAATCTCAGCAGTTTTACAGCCACACTCTTTCTTTCTTTTTCTGTCTTTATTTTATCGGTCTCATCCGTTCCCCTCTGCCAAGTCTCCCATCATTCCCTTTCTCTTCTGTCTCTTTCTGCTATGCATACCTTCCTACCTCACTACCTGTAATGAGAGGACAATGTCATACTTATAGTTGAACTACCAGAGTTCAAGTTAGGTAGATTCAATCCGGATTGCGTGATTGACTTTTAAAGGCAATGTTATTCGCAGAGACCACGCTTACGGTAAATGCTGCATATGTCGTCTCAATAGGAAATGCGCTCAAATGTAAATTGTGCTATAACACAGATCTTCCGCTGTCCGGATTGAATATAGGCCTAAGACTACAAAAGTTTAACAACAAAAAAATAAAATTTTGGGGGCCTCCCGAGTGGTACTGCATCGCAGTGCTAGAGGCATTTCTACAGACCCTGGTTCGATCCCGGACTGTATTACAACCGGCCGTGATCGGGGAGTTTCATAGGGCGGCGCATAATTGGCCCAGCATCTTCCGGGTTAGGGGAGGGTTTGGCCAGGGGGGCTTTACTTAGCTCATTGCACTATAGCGACTCCTTGTGTTGGGCCGGCGCCTGCAGGCTGACCTCGGTCGTTAGTTGAACGGTGTTTCCTCCGACACATTGGTGCGGCTGGCTTCCAGGTTAAGTGGGCAGGTTGGCGGGTCATGTCGTTTCGGAGGACGCATGACTCGACCATCGCCTCCCGAGCCCATTGGGGAGTTGCAGCAATGATACAAGATCGAAATTGGGGAGAAAAAGGGGGTAAAATAAAAATAATAAATACAGTAACAGTCAAAAGTTTGGATACAACTACTCATTCCCAGGTTTTTCTTTATTTTTACTATTTTCTATATTTTAGAATAATAGTAAAGACATAAAAACTATGAAATAACACATATGGAATCATGTAGTAACCAAAAAAGTGTTAAACAAATCAAAAAATATTTTATATTTGAGATCCTTAAAAGTAGCCGTCTTGATGACAGCTTCGCACACTCTTGGCATTCTCTCAACCAGTTTCACCTGTAATGGTTTTCCAACAGTCTTCCAGGAGTTCCCACATATACTGAACACTTGTTTGCTGCTTTTCCTTCACTCTGCGGTCCAACTCATCCCAAACCATCTCAATTGTATTGAGGTCGGGTGATTGTGGAGGCCAAGTCATCTAATGCAGCACTCCATCACTCTCCTTCTTGGTCAAATAGCCCTTACACAGCCTGGAGGTGTGTTGGGTCATTGTCCTGTTGAAAAACAAATGACAGTCCCACTAAGCGCAAACCAGATGGGATGTGTATCGCTGCAGAATGCTGTGGTAGCCATGCTGGGTAAGTGTGCCTTGAATTCTAAATAAATCACTGACAGTGTCACCAGCAATGCACCCCCACACCATCACACCTCCTCCTCCATGCTTCACGGTGGGAACCACAAATGTGGAGATCGTCCGTTCACCTACTCTGAGTCTCATAATGACACGGCGGTTGGAACCAAAAAGCTCAAATTTGGACACATCAAACACATCAAAATGACAGATTTCCACCGGTCTAATGTCCTTCGCAGGTGTTTCTTGGGCCAACCAAGTCTCTTCTTATTGATGTCCTTTAGTAGTGGTTTCTTTGCAGCAATTCAATCATGAAGGTATGATTCACGCAGTCTCCTCTGAACAATTGATGTTGAGATGTGTCTGTTACTTGAACTCTGTGAAGCATTTATTTGGGCTGCAATTTCTGAGGCTGGTAATGATGGACTTTCGTTTCTCTTTGCTTATTTAAGATGTTCTTGCCATGGTATTTTACCAAATATTTTACCAATATGGATCTTCTGTATACCATCCCTACCTTGTCACAACACAACTGATTGGCTAAAATGCATTAAGAAGGAAAGAAATTCCACAAATGAACTTTTAACAAGGAACACCTGTTCATTGAAATGCATTCCAGGTGACTACCTCATGAAGCTGGTAGAGAGAATGCCAATAATAGATACCGATTATTGGAGGACCAAAAAAGCCGATAGCGATTAATCAGCCGATTTTTATATAAATATATATTTGTAAATGACAATTAAAACAATACTGAATGAACAATGAACACTTATTTTAAGTAGGAGAGGCTGCCAGATTTGATCAAATGTTGATAATTTATTTCTAAGTGTACAGTGTTTGCCAATTCACTGAGCCATAATTTGGTAGAGGGCGCTTCCCTCCTTTTCCAAAACAACAAGATTCGTTTTTTTGCCGAAATGAGACCGTAAGAGATTAGTTGTTTTTTGGGGGTTGGTTAATCCGTTTAGGGACTCAGATACTCCCAGGATTATCAGAAGCGAGTCTGGATCTATTGAAGTCTCCGAAACTTCAGAGAGGATCCCAAAAATTCCACACCAATAACCATGCAAGCTAGAGCATAGGGCAAAGCAGTGGAGTAGTGTACCCTGCGTAGCCTGACATTTATCACATGTAGGGGATGTATCAGGAAATATCCTATGCAGTTTAGTTTTGGAATAGTGTAATCTGTGTAATACCTTGAATTGTATGAGACGATGTCTGGAATTAATGGAGCATGTGTGGATATACTCCAAGCTCTCTTCCCAGTCTACCACCGAGATGTCAGTCCCTAGTTCTTCCTCCCATTTTGCCTTGATGGCATCTGTAGAAGGTGTGCTAACAGATTGAAAAGCATCATATAGACGCGATATCAGTTTATCTGATGTTGGGAGGTGTTTTCTAACGTAGTCTCTAATTTGTAGGTATCTGAAAAAATAACTTCTGGGAAGATTCTAAGTTTCCCTCAGCAACTCAAAGGAAGCAAAGGTCCCTTCTATGTATACATCCCCTATGGTTCTTTTCCCAACTCTCCCCATCGCTCAAAAGTATTATCAAGGTTAGAGGGGGCAAAGGAGGGATTCCTGGAGACAGGGAGCATGAATGACATTGGTCTAAACTCAAAGTGGACTTTAATTTGCTTCCAGATTCGGACTGTGCTATGTATAATAGGATTGTTACAATAAAGTGAATCTCCAAATCAAATTTTATTTGTCACATACACATGGTTAGCAGATGTTAATGCGAGTGTAGCGAAATGCTTGTGCTTCTAGTTCCGACAATGCAGTAATAACCAACAAGTAATCTAACTAACAATTCCAAAACTACTGTCTTATACACAGTGTAAGGGGATAAAGAATATGTACATAAGGATATATGAATGAGTGATGGTACAGAGCAGCATAGGCAGGATACAGTAGATGGTATCGAGTACAGTATATACATGAGGTGAGTATGTAAACAAAGTGGCATAGTTAAAGTGGCTAGTGATACATGTATTACATAAGGATGCAGTCGATGATATAGAGTACAGTATATACGTATGCATATGAGATGAATAATGTAGGGTAAGTAACATTATATAAGGTAGCATTGTTTAAAGTGGCTAGTGATATATTTACATCATTTCCCATCAATTCCCATTATTAAAGTGGCTGGAGTTGAGTCAGTGTCAGTGTCAGTGTGTTGGCAGCAGCCACTCAATGTTAGTGGTGGCTGTTTAACAGTCTGATGGCCTTGAGATAGAAGCTATTTTTCAGTCTCTCGGTCCCAGCTTTGATGCACCTGTACTGACCTCGCCTTCTGGATGATAGCGGGGTGAACAGGCAGGGGCTCGGGTGGTTGATTTTCTTTATGATCTTTATGGCCTTCCTGTAACATCGGGTGGTGTAGGTGTCCTGGAGGGCAGGTAGTTTGCCCCCGGTGATGCGTTGTGCAGACCTCACTACCCTCTGGAGAGCCTTACGGTTGTGGGCGGAGCAGTTGCCGTACCAGGCGGTGATACAGCCCGCCAGGATGCTCTCGATTGTGCATCTGTAGAAGTTTGTGAGTGCTTTTGGTGACAAACCGAATTTCTTCAGCCTCCTGAGGTTGAAGAGGCGCTGCTGCGCCTTCTTCACGATGCTGTCTGTGTGAGTGGACCAATTCAGTTTGTCTGTGATGTGTATGCCGAGGAACTTAACACTTGCTACCCTCTCCACTACTGTTCCATCGATGTGGATAGGGGGGTGTTCCCCTGCTGTTTCCTGAAGTCCACGATCATCTCCTTAGTTTTGGTGACGTTGAGTGTGAGGTTATTTTCCTGACACCACACTCCGAGGGCCCTCACCTCCTCCCTGTAGGCCGTCTCGTCGTTGTTGGTAATCAAGCCTACCACTGTTGTGTCGTCCGCAAACTTGATGATTGAGTTGGAGGCGTGCGTGGCCACGCAGTCGTGGTTGAACAGGGAGTACAGGAGAGGGCTCAGAACGCACCCTTGTGGGGCCCCAGTGTTGAGGATCAGCGGGGTGGAGATGTTGTTGCCCGTCAGGAAGTCCGGTACCCAGTTGCACAGGGCGGGGTCGAGACCCAGGGTCTCGAGCTTGATGACGAGCTTGGAGGGTACTATGGTGTTGAATGCCGAGCTGTAGTCGATGAACAGCATTCTCACATAGGTATTCCTCTTGTCCAGATGGGTTAGGGCAGTGTGCAGTGTGGTTGAGATTGCATCGTCTGTGGACCTATTTGGGCGGTAAGCAAATTGGAGTGGGTCTAGGGTGTCGGGTAGGGTGGAGGTGATATGGTCCTTGACTAGTCTCTCAAAGCACTTCATGATGACGGAAGTGAGTGCTACGGGGCGGTAGTCGTTTAGCTCAGTTACCTTAGCTTTCTTGGGAACAGGAACAATGGTGGCCCTCTTGAAGCATGTGGGAACAGCAGACTGGTAGACTGCCTGGGAGCAGGACATCCTGGTCCGTGACTGGGCTGGATTTCTTCTTGTAGTCCGTGATTGACTGTAGACCCTGCCACATGCCTCTTGTGTCTGAGCCGTTGAATTGAGATTCTACTTTGTCTCTGTACTGACGCTTAGCTTGTTTGATAGCCTTGCGGAGGGAATAGCTGCACTGTTTGTATTCGGTCATGTTACCAGTCACCTTGCCCTGATTAAAAGCAGTGGTTCGCGCTTTCAGTTTCACGCGAATGCTGCCATCAATCCACGGTTTCTGGTTAGGGAATGTTTTAATCGTTGCTATGGGAACGACATCTTCAACGCACGTTCTAATGAACTCGCACACCGAATCAGCGTATTTGTCAATATTGTTATCTGACGCAATATGAAACATGTCCCAGTCCACGTGATGGAAGCAGTCTTGGAGTGTGGAGTCAGCTTGGTCGGACCAGCGTTGGACAGACCTCAGCGTGGGAGCCTCTTGTTTTAGTTTCTGTCTGTAGGCAGGGATCAACAAAATGGAGTCGTGGTCAGCTTTTCCCGAAAGGAGGGCGGGGCAGGGCCTTATATGTGTCGCGGAAGTTAGAGTAACAATGATCCAAGGTTTTTCCACCCCTGGTTGCGCAATCGATATGCTGATAAAATTTTGGGAGTCTTGTTTTCAGATTAGCCTTGTTAAAATCCCCAGCAACAATGAATGCAGCCTCCGGATAAATGGATTCCAGTTTGCAAAGAGTCAAATAAAGTTCGTTCAGAGCCATCGATGTGTCTGCTTGGGGGGGGATATATACGGCTGTGATTATAATCGAAGAGAATTCTCTTGGTAGATAATGCGGTCTACATTTGATTGTGAGGAATTCTAAATCAGGTGAACAGAAGGATTTGAGTTCCTGTATGTTTCTTTCATCACACCATGTCTCGTTAGTCATAAGGCATACGCCCCCGCCACTCTTCTTACCAGAAAGATGTTTGTTTCTGTCGGCGCGATGCGTGGAGAAACCCGCTGGCTGCACCGCCCCCGATAGCGTCTCTCCAGTGAGCCATGTTTCCGTGAAGCAAAGAACGTTACAGTCTCTGATGTCCCTCTGGAATGCTACCCTTGCTCGGATTTCATCAACCTTGTTGTCAAGAGACTGGACATTGGCGAGAAGGATGCTAGGGAGTGGTGCACGATGTGCCCGTCTCCGGAGTCTGACCAGAAGACCGCCTCGTTTCCCTATTTTTCTGAGTCGTTTTTTTGGGTCGCTGCATGGGATCCACTCCGTTGTCCTGGGTGAAAGGCAGAACACAGGATCCGCGTCGCGAAAAACATATTCTTGGTCGTACTGATGGTGAGTTGACGCTGATCTTATATTCAGTAGTTCTTCTCGACTGTATGTAATGAAACCTAAGATGACCTGGGGTACTAATGTAAGAAATAACACGTAAAAAAACAAAACACTGCATAGTTTCCTAGGAACGCGAAGCGAGGCGGCCATCTCTGTCGGCGCCAGAAGTTGACAGGCAACAAAATCACAGTGCCAATAGAGAGGTGGTGACACTCCTCACGCTCCATACTAAGCCAGCTGGATGACAGAAGTGCATCATCCAGCAGAAACGTAACAACGCGGAGGTTAACGGCCCAGTAATAAAATATAAAATTTGGGAGAGGCAATCCTCCTTCCATCTTGGATTTACAGAGGTGTTTTTTTACCTATCCTGTGTGTTTTATAATCCCAGATGAAAGGATTGATAATTGAGTCCAGTTGTTTATGAAAGGATTTAGGTATGAATACTGGGATGTTCTGATATAGGTAGAGCAGTTGTGGGAGGAAGACCATTTTAATGGCATTAATTCTTCCGAGCAGAGAAATTGGGAGAGTTCTCCAAAATAGTATGTTTGCCTTGAGTTTTTGTATCAGAGAGGGGAAATTCTCTTTAAATAGTAAAGAGTATTGTTTGGTAACTACAATTCCTAGGTAGGTACATTTTTCTGAAGATAACTTAAATGGGAGATGTTCTAGCCAGGAGGTGTTTTGCGACCGTATGGGCATTAATTCACTCTTGTTCCAATTTATTCTGTATCCTGAGAAGGTACCAAACAAATTGATCACATCAAGAATAGCTGGGATACTAGCCTGGGGTTCTGTTACATAGAGGAGGATGTCATCTGCGTATAGGGAAATCTTATTTAGAGTATCTTTAGTATTATAGCCGTGTATTGCTGCATGAGATCTAATCGTCTGAGCGAGCGGTTCGATAATTAGGGCGAAGAGCATAGGCGACAGCGCACAACCCTGCCTTGTCCCCCTGTAAAGGTTAAATCGGGCCGACAATGATTGGTTAGTGAGTATTCAGGCACAGGGGTTCCTATATAAAAGCTGGATCCAATTTATGAACCCACCTCCAATATTACATTTCTGTAGGACCTTGAATAGATAGGGCCACTCAACTTGATCAAAGGCCTTTTTGGCGTCAAGAGATATGACGGCAAGGTCCACGTTGGGTAACCTCTGAGAATACATAATATTGAAGAGGCGCCTGAGATTGAAGAATGAGTTTCTGTTAGGGATAAAGCCGGTCTGATCCGAATGGACCAATTCGCCAATTAAAGTGCTAAGCCTGTTAGCCAGAGTTTTTGCTAAAATCTTTTGGTCTGTATTAAGGAGAGATATTGGTCTGTATGAGCCTACCTCTTCTGGATCTTTACCCTTCTTATGTATAACTGTAATGAACACTTTGTCCAAAGTAGAAGGGAGAGCTCCATCCTCATTGGCCTGAACCAACATTTTGTGCAGGTAGGGAGAGAGCATGTTGCTGAATGTTTTATAGAATTCACCAGGGTATCCATCTGGGCCCGGGGTCTTGCCACTCTTTAGAGATTTAATTGTTTCTCGAATTTCATCAAGAGATATTTCCTTATTCAGGAAGTTAGAATCTTCCTGGTTCAGGGCAGGAAGATTACAGTCCTCCAAAAATGTTTGCATAATTAAGGGGTTAGGATCCGCTTTAGATGTATATAGACTCACATTTTTTCCGAAGTTGTCTGGCGAGTAATTTGCGTGGTTTGTCACCAAACTCAAAATATTTTTGCTTGGCATAGAGAAAAGATTTAGCAATTTTAGCTGAGAGAATCTGATTATATTCACATTTTAAAGAGGTAATTTTTTTATGTTTCCCTCCAGTTCTTCCAGTTTTCCTCTGTTTTGCCTACTCCTGGCAGTGTTTCCCACAATAATGCTGGGGAAGCCTCTGTGTTGTCGTTGGTATCAAAGAAAAATGTAATTTGGTCTTTAAGATATTCACAGAATGTTGGTTCTGTGAGGAGCTGAGGATTCAATCTCCAGACCCTCTTGTTTGGTACAATGTCACACAATCTCAGGGAGAAGGTGAGTGGACTGTGGTCCGAGATTATAATATCATGATACCTCACATTACAGGTATAGGGGAGTAGTCTAGCATCCAACAAAAAGTAGTCAATTCGAGTGTAAACATTGTGAAAATGAGAGTAAAAGGAGTATTCCCTACCCGTAGGGTTAGCGATCCTCCATATATCAAATAAGTTCCAATTTTTTATGTAGGTATTCAAGAATTTGCTTGAATAGGAGGTAGGGGTTCGCCGGGTAGAGGATCTATCCAAATATTGGTCTAGCACACAGTTAGGGTCCCCTCCAATGACCAGGTTAGTATGGGAGATATCTGGAATCAGGGAAAGGACTATTTTGAAAAAAGAGGGGTTATCAATGTTTGGCCCATATATATTTAGTAGAGTTACTGAGGTAGAGTGGATTTCTCCTATTACGATCACATACCGACCCTCTTTATCCGCAATAGTGGTTTTATGTAGAAAGGGAATTCCTTTCCGTACCAGAATCGCTGTGCCTCTCGTTTTGGCAGAGAAGTTAGAGTGATACACTTGCCCCACCCACCTACATTTAAGTCTGCTATGAGAGTTATTATTCAGATGGGTTTCTTGCAAAAATATAATATCAGACGAGAGTGCTTTCAAGTGGGCTAGGACCTTGCCTCTCTTAATTGGTTTGTTTAAACCCTTGACATTCCAGGAAGTGAATGTAAGCCCCGCCCTCCTCTCGTTTGTAGTTCCTATGGTGGCCTGCATAACATGTAACTTGGTAAAAAGGTAAGAAAGCGCACCAAACCATCACAATCAGCATATGTAGCACCTACACCCGAGCAGTATCCAACCCACCCCTCCCCCCCGCAAGCACCTTTACTTCCCACCTGTTCCCCTAATTTCCCCAACACTTACCCCCCCCCCCCCCATCAACCCACATTTAACAGGCATGCACAAACAGGAGAGAAAAAAAATGAAAAAATAAAATAATAAACACTTTGTCTGGCTGATGCCAAAGAAGCATGGCGCGACCTCGAACAAGAGGTAAAACAAAAATAAAATCCCAACTATACGTTCACCTCTCACTATCCCAGAACTTCTACTAACATATGAACTGAGGAGGCTCCCGCGAATAAGTGTTCAGTTCGCATCTAATAAACCTAAACAGAATAAGTTGCAACTTAAACATATTGCGCATTTAAGCGTCATCCTGGGTCAATCCCAGAGATAAGCAAGATATAGCCTCAAGATTATATTGCTAAGCACTGCCGGTCAAAAAATAAACCATCCGCAACCGACAGTCAGCTGTACCTTTACATACTGTGGGTCAGGAGATCGGAACAAGGATTTGCTAAATTAAACGTTCCACCCAATAAAAAATACAAATTATATATATATATATATATATATATATATATATATATATATATATATATATATATATATATATATATATATATATACACATACATATACACATACATACACACATACACACATATACATACACACATACAGTGGGGCAAAAAAGTATTTAGTCAGCCACCAATTGTGCAAGTTCTTTTTTTCCACCATAATTTGCTAATAAATTCATTAAAAATCCTACAATGTGATTTTCTGGATTTTTTTCTCTCATTTTGTCTGTCATAGTTGAAGTGTACCTATGATGAAAATTACAGGCCTCTCTCATCTTTTTAAGTGGGAGAACTTGCACAATTGGTGGCTGACTAAATACTTTTTTGCCCCACTGTACATCTGTGTGTTTGTGCGGTATGTTAAAAAAAAAACATGTAATAATTTCTTCTCTTCCTCCACAGGCTCCGTCACAACCAAGGTCAACGGGATGTACCACTTCTGTTACACCATGTACAACAACTACTTATTTATGCTTAGCTGTGTCTTTGAAAATCAATGCAATGAATGTAATACACGTAATGTATCCATCTGCATGTGGTATCTGTCCATGCACACAGGCACAGAGGAACGGTTAACAGTGAGGATACTCACTCCAGGAGGTTGAAGAAGTCGGTGATCTCCTGGTGTATGGCTCGGTGCCAATAGGAAACCATCACGTCTGGGAGGGGGAATTAGAATACATTTTAAAAAGGCAGCGTCCTTATCACATAAACCCGTACCTGCACCACCTCACTGTGCAACTTGCAAGGATGTGACTAACAGTGCATACCAGTGTCGCGACACACTGAAGTATCATGGCAAGCAAACAAATCAGGAAGCGGACTTAAATGTCTTGAGGAAAACAGTCCAAATGTTGGAAACAAACAACCTTATGACGTCATCCAGAGTCACGGCTGTTTCCTTCCCAAGCGTTGGCACAAAGTATTTCACATGACGCATAGTTTAGACTTCCTGTTTCCCTTTCTGCCATGGAAAGTCGAGTATACTGGTATCGTAACAACCCTACTGTAGGCTACGGTCCGGTATGGAAGAGGTTAACACTAAGGAATTGGCTAACGGGTACTAGCTACCCGTCTACTGTAGTGTAGGCCTAGCATATGGTCTGATTGATACCAGGCCACTGTACTGTTGCTATGGTCCGGTAGTGAAGGGGTTAACCATAGAATTTCATAAAGAACACATACACACTGCAGTCCAAAAGTATTGGGACAGTGACACATTTGTTGTTGTTTTGGCTCTATATTCCAGCACTTTGGATGTGAAATGATACAACGACTATGACGTTAAAGTGCAGATGGTATTTGTGCTTCTGTAACTTCCTCACCCGTCAGTATTCACGATTCATTCAGGATTATCCGCAATCATGGCAGCATCCACATTGATGTAGAAGTGTTTAGAAACATATTGTATTCTTAATTAAAATTAAAGTGACTTCAAAATGACACAACAAATTATGTACCATTCATTTCTATTGGTCACAAAATCATCTGAAACACAACCAAAACAAACAGCAAATACATCCACCAATTTGTAGAGTCCAAGCTTGATATGAATACTGTACCTAACTTTTGACTACTTTAATACATATATAAGTGAATTTGTCCCAATACTTTTGGTCCCCTAAAATGGGGGGACTATGTACAAAAAGTGCTGTAATTTCTAAATGGTTCACCTGATACGAATGCAAATACCCTCAAATTAAAGTGGACATTCTGCACTTTAACATCGTGGTCATTGTATAATTTCAAATCCAAAGAGCTGGAATATAGAGCCAAAACAACAGAACATGCGTCACTGTCCCAATACTTTTGGAGTTTACTGTAGTGAATTATAGGACCTGCATGGAGGTAACACTATGTGTCTCACCCTCAGATATGGTCTTCATGATGTGGAGGAAACACATGAGCAGACTGCGCGTCTCGGCCTGGTCCAGCTTGTCAATGCGAGATCCAAAGCCTATCAGAGACTGAGGCCGGGCAAACTGACAGAGAGAGTGAGGGAAGGAAGGATGGGAGAGAAATGGGGGGAGTTAGAGAGAGGGGGAGGGGAGAGTTGGCAGAGAGAGAAGGAGAAAGACACACATTCTTCTTCATGCAATAGTTATAATATTTTTGTTCTTTCTTTAAGCCAACACAGCCTGCACAACATTTCCGGATTTGACATTCCGCTGAGTGAGTCATCTTTCACACCTTTTCACATCCGTCCATCTTCTCGCTGTTCCTGTCGCTGGGGTTGGACTCTATGCTAATCAGAGAACCCCGCGAGTCGGCATGGTTACCCGTAGAAACAGCCAGGGAGGAAAAGGCTGGGGGCAGGAGAAGGGTTAGAGGTTATGGTGCAGACACAGTTGCAAACACGCATACACACACGCAAAAGTATGCAAGCACGCACACACACACACACACACACACACACACACACACACACACACACACACACACACACACACACACACACACACACACACACACACACACACACACACACACACACACACACACACACACACACACACACACACACACACACACACACACACACACACACACTACCTGTGATGGAGTTGAGCACTTCTTTGGAAAAGGAGGCATCCACCGAGTTGCCATGGCGAATGACGTGAGCCACAGGACCTGCCACTCCCCCTCCCACACTCAGGTCATCTCTTGAACCCTGGAGAGGGGTAAAGAGTTTGCTGGAACGCCACTAGGCCAGAGGGATACATTTCACTGTGACATCACTAGGCCAGTGGGAAACATTTCAGTGCGACACCACTAGGCCAGAGGGATTCATTTCAGCGTAGCATTTTCTCTCATCCGTGTTACCTGGAACCCGATAAGTGGTTGAGGAGAAGTCAATTTGTTTGTCCGCGAACTATAGACTGTCCTACCCCCCTTGATATCCACCTTTCATCGAGGATAGTCATGTGTATCCTACCCGAGTCCTTCGCTGAAGAGTTTGAAATCTGCCATACCCCCTCTGAATCAGCTTTGGTTTTGTCAGATGAGAAAAGCAAGCACACATTTAAAAACAATATGGTATCCCTTTAGGGCTGACCCCAATTAGGTGACTGGTTGATTGTTTGGTCAATAGACTACATGTTGGTCGACCAATACATTTTTTGTCGAGCAGTAGCATATATATATATATACACATACACACAGTTGAAGTCGGAAGTTTACATACACTTAGTCATTAAAACTAGTTTTTCAACAACTCCACAAATTTCTTGTAAACAAACTATAGTTTTTGCAAGTCGGTTAGGACATCTACTTTGTGCAAGACACAAGTAATTTTTCCAACAATTGTTTACATTTAATAAACTCAGTTTTTCACAATTCCTGACATTTAATCCTAGTAAAAATTCCCTGTCGTAGGCAAGTTAGGATCACCACTTTATTTTAAGAATGTGAAATGTCAGAATTATAGTATGAATGAATGATTTATTTCAGCTTTTATTTCTTTCATCACATTCTCAGTGGGTCAGAAGTTTACATACACTCAATAAGTATTTGGTAGCATTGCCTTTAAATTGTTTAACTTGGGTTAAACGTTTTGGGTAGCCTTCCACAAGCTTCCCACAATAAGTTGGGTGAATCTTGGCCCATTCCTCCTGACAGAGCTGCTGTAACTGAGTCAGGTTTGTAGACCTCCTTGCTCGCACACGTTTTTTTAGTTCTGCCCTCAAATTTTCTGTTGGATTGAGGTCAGGGCTTTGTGATGGCCACTCCAATACCTTGACTTTGTTGTCCTTAAGCCATTTTGCCACAACGTTGAAGTATGCTTGGGGTCATTGTCCATTTGGAAGACACATTTGCGACCAAGCTTTAACTTTAACTGATGTCTTGAGATGTTGCTTCAATATATCCACATAATTTTCCAACCTCGTGATGCCATCTATTTTGTGAAGTGCACCAGTCCCTCCTGCAGCAGCAAAGCACCCCCACAACATGATGCTGCCACCCCCGTGCTTCACGGTTGGGATGGTGTTCTTCGGCTTGCAAGCCACCCCCTTTTTCCTCCAAACATAACAATGGCCATAATGGCCAAACAGTTATATTTTTGTTTCATCAGACCAGAGGATATTTCTCCAAAAAGTACAATCTTTGTCCCCATGTGCAGTTGCAAACCATAGTCTGGCTTATTTATGGAGGTTTTGGAGCAGTGGCTTCTTCCTTGCTGAGCGACCTTTCAGTTTATGTCAATATAGGACTTCGTTTTACTGTGGATATAGATACTTTTGTACCTGTTTCCTCCAGCATCTTCACAAGGTCCTTTGCTCTTGTTCTGGGATTGATTTGCACTTTTCGCACAAAAGTATGTACGTTCATCTCTAGGAGACAGAACGCGTCTCCTTCCTGAGCGGTATGACAGCTGTGTGGCCCCGTGGTGTTTATAGTTGCGTACTATTGTTTGTACAGATGAAGGTCTACAATTTTTTTTCTTTTGACTTTCCCATGATGACAAGTAAAGAGGCACTGCATTTGAAGGTAGGCCTTGAAATACACCCACAGGTACACCTCCAATTGACTCAAATGATGTCAATTAGCCTATCAGAAGCTTCTAAAGACATTACATCATTTTCTGGAATTATCCAAGCTGATTAAAAGGCACAGTAAACTTAGTGTATTTAAACTTCTGACCCACTGGAATTGTGATACAGTGAATTATACGTGAAATAATCTGTCTGTAAACAATTGTTTGAAAAATGCGGAATATGGAGGGTGTGACGCAATTACGGAGACTCTGGAGACATGCAGAGGCCAAATCGAGCTCCGTACCGCATCGCCATGCGCCTCCCAAATGTTGGAATAATGTGTTTAGGGTTCTGTGTCGCTCCGCATTGACATGATTGGTTGAGGGTAGGTAGGGGCGGTACATCCTGTATAAACACAAACTCCCTTCCTTCACAACTGCTCTGCACTGCTCCGCAAGAGGTATGAACGCTCTAACTTCTGCAGAGGCAGTATCACTGTAAATGCTGCATGGCCAATGCAGACTTCAGACTGACCATGCAGTGTCCAGATGCACAATGCACTTCTCTCTCCAGAAGGCGCTCACCAATTTGTGCACATACATTGTCCATAACTTCTGGGGTAGCCTAGTGGTTAGAGCATTGGACTAGTCACCAAAAGGTTGCAAGTTCAAATCCCTGAGCTGACAAGGTACAAATCTGCCATTCTGCCCCTGAACAAAGGAGTAAACCCACCGTTCCCCAGTAGGCTGTCATTGAAAATAAAAATGTGTTCTTAACTGACTTGCCTAGTTAAATAAAGGTGAATTATAAAACATTTTATTGTGTGAATTGTTTGCCTTTGATTGTTTGTGTATGTCACTTGCCCATTGCATATACCACCAACGGTACTTTTACCGTTAATTCCTAACATATCTAATCTACAATGCTTGATTGGTTATGGCAATTTCTGTTTAATGCATTCAATGTATTATTATTCCAGTCTTTACCCTTCTCATTTTTGGATTGGACACGTTCTTTGCAGAGCGCACAACCTATGCTACACTTTTTGGTTCATTATTATTTTATTTTCTCCCAAATTTCGATCTTGTCTCATCGCTACAACTCCACAACGGGCTCGGGAGACGAAGGTCAGTTTACGGTGAAAGCCAATTTATGCTTGATCCAATAATGTGGTTTGAGGCTTCGTATGTGTGACGCAATTGCGGAGCCTCCGGAGCCATGCAGAGGCCAAATCAAGCTCCGTACCTTATCGCCGTGCGCCTCTCAAATTTTGTAACGATGCAAAGGTCTCCGAATAGCTCCGCATTGACATGACTGGTTGACGGTAGGTGGGGGCGGCACGTCCAGTATAAACACAAACTCACTTCCTTGACAACTTCACAATAGCTCTGCTCTGCTCCATTAAGTGCAAGAAGTTTCTCTTTCATGCCGTCCCTAGGAGGGGTGCATCACTTGAGTGGGTTGAGTCACTGATATGATCTTCCTGTCTGGGTTGGCTCCCCCCATTGGGTTGTACCGTGGTGGAGATCTTTGTGGGCTATACTCGGCCTTGTCTCAGGATGGTAAGTTGGTGGTTGAAGATATCCCTCTAGTGGTGTGGGGGCTGTGCTTTGGCAAAGTGGGTGGGGTTATATCCTTCCTGTTTGGCCCTGTCCGGGGGTATCATCGGATGGGGCCACAGTGTCTCCTGACCCCTCCTGTCTCAGCCTCCAGTATTTATGCTGCAGTAGTTTGTGTCGGGGGGCTAGGGTCAGTTTGTTATATCTGGAGTACTTCTCCTGTCTTATCGGGTGTCCTGTGTGAATTTAAGTATGCTCTCTCTAATTCTCTATTTCTCTCTTTCTTTCTCTCTCTTGGAGGACCTGAGCCCTAGGACCATGCCTCAGGACTACCTGGCATGATGACTCCTTGCTGTCCCCAGTCCACCTGGCCATGCTGCTGCTCCAGTTTCAACTGTTCTGCCTGCGGCTATGGAATCCTGACCAGTTCACCGGACGTGCTACCTGTCCCAGACCTATTATTTGACCATGCTGGTCATTTATGAACATTTGAATATCTTGGCCATGTTCTGTTATAATCTCCACCCGGCTCAGCCAGAAGAGGACTGGCCACCCCTCATAGCCTGGTTCCTCTCTAGGTTTCTTCCTAGGTTTTGGCCTTTCTAGGGAGTTTTTCCCTAGCCAACGTGCTTCAACACCTGCATTGCTTGCTGTTTGGGGTTTTAGGCTGGGTTTCTGTACAGCACTTTGAGATATCAGCTGATGTACAAAGGGCTATATAAATATATTTGATTTGAAGTTTGAAAGCCCAGACGTTTGCGGAGGCTGCATTGCAGTAAATGATGCTGCACGGCCACTTCAGACCCCTGATTGACTTTGCAGAGCCTTTAACACAACTGGTCCAGAGGCATACATTTCACTGTGACACCACTATGCTAGAGGGAAACATTTCACCTTGACACCACTAGGCCAGAGGGAAAAATGTCCCTGTGACACCACTAGGCTAGAAGGAAATATTATACTGTAACACCACTGGGCCAGAGGGGAACATTTCATTTTGACTCTACTGGCCGACTCTACTGGCCCAGAGGGACACAGTTCACACCAACACCAGTGAGCAAGATATTGGAGTCTGAGAGTCTGCCCGGGTAAAGCTCGATTCCACTACCTGACGAATATAAAAACAAAACATTTCCCTTCCAGGTTCTCCCGAGGCACGTCAAATATAGATGGGAACCATAAATGCAGGTTTCCCTTAATAAAGCTTAATTACCATTTCCTGTGTTTAAAAGTAACATTAGCGGAGCGGCTGTGCCTGTGTAAACGTTTATCCCTGCCCTTCCTCTCTCTCTCCCCCTCCCTCCCTCCACCACTCCCTCCCTAGACTCTGTGAACGGTGCTGTGACTGGACATACATGACCCTAAAGTAGTACTGCGGGCCGCGCCAAACTATGACATCACTACAACAACAGTGGCTGTGTGGCACTTTGCTTGGTCATGGGCCGGGCTGCAGTCAATCAGGGCTGCAGTGGAGGATCTTACTTGGTTACTGGAGGTGAAGTAGATGGGGAAGAGGTCTCGGAGGAAGAAGCGAGGCATGTTGTCCAGGATGAGGCCGTACAGAGGCAGGTAGAGGGACGCTATCCTCGCCTGCTTATCCTGGAGAATATGAAGAGAGAGGGAGGAGAGAGAGGGGGGAGGGGCAGAGGGAGGAAAGAGAGGGGTGGCAGAGAGAGTAGAGAGAAATAGAGAATGGGAGGAGAGAGGAGAGAGGAGTTTGAGGGGGAGGGAGAAAGTCAGGAAATAGAGAGCGAGAGAGAGAGAGAGAGAGAGAGAGAGAGAGAGAGAGAGAGAGAGAGAGAGAGAGAATTTGAGACAGAGAGCAAGAGAGGAGAGAATTTGAGACAGACAGAGAGACAAAGAGAGAGAGAGAGAAAGAAAGAGAAATAGAGAGAAAAAGACCGACAGTGAGCAACAGACCTACAGAGAGTAACTATCAGGGGTTTTAAACTCTGCGTGATTGAGAGAGCAAGAAACAGAGATCTGTCAACAGTTGTACAGTGTTGGGTTTGGCAGGCTCCTAATCTCAGATGGGATCTGGCTGTCTGGGGTCTGAGTGGAAAATGGCACCCTATTCCCTACATAGTGCACTACTCTTGACCAGAACCCTATGGGAACTATAGGGAATAGGGTGCCATTTGGGACGCACCCTGGATCCTTTCCAGCACCCCACTCCATGCCACCTTCTCTCCTTGAGTGCTCAGAGGTCCCAGTGAGAATGGCGCATTACATAGTCTGCTTCCTGCACACAGGACCGCAGGGTAGAGTGTGTGTGTCAGAGAGCGTATTTAATGATTTCCTGCTGTTTCAAATCCTCATAGCCATCACTGTAATGTGCCCCTCACTCCTCACACACACACACACACACACACACACACACACACACACACACACACACACACAATATCAACCCAATATCTAAAAAGTTAATTTTACTGTGTATATGTTTCTGTCAGCTATAGTACATTGTACACTGTCCAATCAAAATATTTCAGTTTCCTGTGTGGAACATCAATATTGGAACAGTCTGGTCCCAGATCTGTTTGTGCTTCAGCCAACTCACAACATTTTTGAAAGTCTTTTTTTTAATTTCACCTTTATTTAACCAGATCAACTGTCAACCGTAATCAGAGGAGTTGGCTAAACTAAAACAGAAGCATGTCTGGAACCAGGCTAATATCGCAGCTTACTGTCACATCTCTTTCTTACAGACATACACTTCATGACCAAAAGTCTGCTCATCGAACATCTCATTCCAAAATCATGGGCATTCATATGGAGTTTGCTGCTACAACAGCCTCCTCTGGGAAGGATTTCTACCAGATGTTGGAACATTGCTGCAGGGACTTGCTTCCATTCAGCCACAAGAGCATTAGTGAGGTTGGGCACTGATGTTGGGCGATTAGGCTTTGCTCGCAGTCTGCGTTTCAATTCATCCCAAAGGTGTTCGGTTGAGGTCAGGGCTCTGTGCATGCCAGTTTGAAGCACAGAATCGACTAGAATATCATTGTATGCTGTAACGTTAAGATTCCCTTCACTGGAGCTAAGGCGCCTCGCCCAAACCATGAAAAGCAGCCCCAGACCATTATTCCTCCTCCACCAAACTTTACAGTTAAACTATGTATTGAGGCAGGTAGCGTTCTCCTGGCATCCGACAAACCCAGATTAGTCTGTCGGAATGCCAGACGGTGAAGCGTGATTCATCACTTCAGAGAACGCGTTTCCAATGCTCCAGAGTCCAAGGGCGGTGAGCTTTACACCATTCCAGCCAACGCTTGGCATTGTGCATGGTGATCTTAGGCTTGAGTGCGGCTGCTCGGCCAGGGAAACCCATCTTATGAAACTCCCGACGGACAGTTCTTGTGCAGACGTTGCTTCCAGAGGCAGTTTGGAACTCGGTAGTAAGTGTTGCTAGTAAGTGTTGCAACCGAGGACAGATTATTTTTACGAGCTTCAGCATGGTCCCGTTCTGCGAGCTTGTGTGGCCTATCACTTCACGGCCGAGCCGTTGTTACTCCTAGACGTTTCCACTTCACAATAACAGCACTTAACAGTTGACCGAGGCAGCCCTAGCAGGGCAGAAATTTGGCGAACTGACTTGTTGGGAAGGCCATTCTATTGCTAATGTTTGTCTATGGAGATTGCATGGCTGTGTGCTCAATTTTATATACCTGTCAGCAACGGGAGAGGCTGAAATAGCTAAATCCACTAATTTGAAGGGGTGTCATTATACTCTTGTATATACAGTGTACTTGTAAACTATTGGGCTCTGGTCAAAAGTAGTGCACTATACAGAAAATACGGTCCCATTAGGGACACATGTTATATTATCATCTGGTGCCCGCTACATGGTGCTGGCGTGCGTGGCGTACCTTCATGGCGTAGCGGGCGTCCAGCGAATGCTTGGCCATCAGGTTCTTGAGGCAGGCGAGGGCCAGGTGGCGCAGGTCCTGCTCATCCTGCAACGCCAGGCCCAGCTCCCGTAGCAACAAGCCCGTCAGGAAGTGCTTCCGGCAGAACTCGCCCGTCAGGCTGTACTCTGGCACATCCACTAGGGTGGAGAGTAAGGAGGGAGAGAGAGGGGTTTGGGGGGGAATAAACAGGGAGAGAAAGGCAGAAAGAGAGGGGGAGGAAGAGAGTTAGAGAGAGAGATATGGAGAGGGGGTTATGGGTGGCAGAGCGAGAGAAAGAGAGAGCTCAGTGCCCTAAAAGCATCCAAGTCTCATTTACCAGTGTTTCTCAACTTGCTTTATAGCAGAGACCAGACAGCTACGGTTCTTCCTTCTTGGAGGAACCCTTACATTAAAACTAACACTTTAGAATTGACTAAATTGATGTCAGATAATCATTTTAGGGACTGGTTAGCAACATCTCATGGACCAGAGCTGGTCCTAGTACCACTACACTAAACTAAATGATGGTTTGTTTATTCCACCCAGTGCCAGCCGTGTGGTAAAGAACATCAGTACAACATCATGTGAATATCACAAAATATCATAAAAAGGGACCAATAGTTACCCTGAGCACTTTGCGTTTCTTGTGATGCATTGTCTGAAATGGACAGGAAAGAGAAAGAACAGAAAATAAAGTGTTAAGCGGTGCAATGAATGAAGATGAATGCAACGGCATTAATACCTAAAACGGACTTCGATTAGGTCCCTGTGAACCCTAGATGACTTCTGACCTGTGATGCGTGCGGAGGGGAGGGGCAGACTGAGAGGGATGTAGTGCTCGTGGTTGCACACCTCTCGCAGGAACTCAAACTTGAACTCACACAGCACCTGTTGAGAGAAACGTCGGAGTCACAACCTGATTGACCGAATAAAAACACCACAACATCTCTGAAGCACATTGTTGTCTATTCTAGTATCTATTTCATTGTTTTCTAATCCTTTCTATTCTACAGTGAGTGACATTGGCTATTACACCGACAGATAAGGCAATGCTTTATTCACACAATTCTGGGACTGAGAGACAGAATGAGAAGGATGTGTGTATGTGCAAGTGTGTGTGTAACCTTGTTGTCAGTGGCTGTGATCATATTGACATAGTTGCTGATCAGCTTGAAGGTGAACCCTCGGTCCATGAGGGTGAAGCAACGCTGGAGGGAGGGAGGAAAAGAGGGAGTGAGGGAGGGGAGAGGGAGGGAGGGAGGGTAGGGAAAGAGGGAGGGAGGAAAAGAGGTAGGGAGGGAGGGAGGGAGGGAGGAAAAGAGGGAGGGAGGAAAAGAGGGAGGGAGGGAGGGGAGAGGGAGGGAGGGAGGGGAGAGGGAGGGAGGGAGGGAGGAAAAGAGGGAGGGAGGGAGGGAGGGATGGAGGAAAAGAGGGAGGGAGGGAGGGAGGAAAAGAGGGAGGGAGGGAGGGAGGGAGGGAGGGAGGGAGGGAGGGAGGGAGGGAGGGAGGGAGGGAGGGAGGAAAAGAGGGAGGGAGGGAGGGGAGAGGGGGAGGGAGATGGGGAGGAGAGGAGTGAGGTAGGGAAAGAGGGAGTGATGGATGGAGGAAGGGAGAGAGGGAGAGTCGGGGTCAGCATTAGTTTATGAAGAACGTGAAAGAGAGAGGTCATTTCATAATTTCACAACACAATTAAAAACATGCTCCGGAACTTTGGAGACTTCTAAGTGTCTTTTAAACCTCCGGCTTTCGGCTAGATGTGTCAACGTGTAGTTCATACATGCATAATCTATAAGAAGAATTACTGTCTTACCTCAATTAGCCACGAAATCCCATGTTTTTAGGGAAGCTGTGCTGAGCCATTTCCCTTATATTTTCCCCCATGTGGGCCAACCCCCCAAGTTCTAGCCAACGAGCTTCAGCCCCTCGCATTTGAGTGACATCTAACAAGAGGCACATCATGCACCCAGAGAGAGAGCAATGAAGTGGTGCACATATCTGCACAAATGTGACGTGGTATGCAATTTTCGGGGACCACTTGTGGCTCACGAGTGCTACTTTCAGAACTACTGTCTAAAAAGGACACAAAAGTACCGGAGAATCTCTTTAAGGAAATCAATATCGAACAACAGCAGCGGAAGCCATTTTCATTGCATTCATCTCCCCTTCATTAGTCAGGGAACACAAATGTATTACCATCGGCAGCATTTGAGCTCGATCTCGACAAGAGATAAGGACATCTCCCTAAGCATGTAATGTGTGTGTGTGTGTGAGTGTGTGATGCCCACCTTGACAAAGGCTGCCACGGCCAGGTTGGCACTGCGGGTCTCCTCTGCCAGCTCCTTGTTCTTCCAGAAGATGTGGTCGGACACGGTCATGACTAGGCTCTCCAGACGACTCAGGTAGGTTGAAGGGAACCTCTGTGGTCGAGGGAGCTGAGGCGACAAACAAAACAACATCCAGTCAGCGGCAGTCCTCTGGGCGAAAACAGCTCGTTGATGAGAGAGGTCGAAGG